>NW_010510791.1:0-13924 GCF_000687285.1 Phaethon lepturus
GGGGCCGGGGCTCTCCCGGCGGGGTGTGACCCCGCTTCACGCCGGCGCCTTCCCCATAGAACAGCAGCGTCCCCCTCTCCCAAAAACACCCTCCCGAGTGCCAGAGCCGGGGAGAATGGGGGCCCCACCGCCCCTCCGGCCCCACCTGGCCTGACCTGACCCCAAGGCCGCGTCCCGTTAGCCCCACGGTCCGTCCTGCTGCCCCATGGCGATGCCCATCTCCCATCCCCGCACCGCTGCTGCAGGTGGGGACGCGGCCCGGCCGGTAATAAGCCGTCTGGCTCGGGCCCTGCCTGCAGCTGAGGCAGCACAAAAACCCCACGTCTGCGGCAAAACCGGCTGGAGAAGGTGAGTAAATGCGAGGGCGGCCAGCCTGCGCTCTGCGACCTGCTTGTGCAGCCCCATGGCTAGTGGTAGCCAACGTGACTACTGCAATAGGTATGTTTGCGTGAGCAACACTCAGTGTCATGTGAACAGACCCACTGCCTCTCTCGGCAACCCCGTGCTGCCCGTTTTCCCTCTCCTGCCTCCCACGGCCCTGACACCCTCATTAACTTCTTGCTCTCTCCCCACAAGACATCCACCCAATTTTACTGGATTTCCTTCCCCAGCTCTGAAAGCCAAAAGCTCTGCTCCAGCACCAAAGGCTCTCTCCCAGCCTCCAGCAAAGTGCCAGGCTCTACTGGAAAAGGGTTGTTTGCAGAAAGGCATAAAGCCATGCAGATTTTCTCTCTTCATATGCCTCTGTTTACCTCGTTATCTGACTCTGCCAGGCCTCAGCACGAACAGGGCTAATTTTTCACTCCTGCCCATCCCCAAACCTGCAGAGCTGTGGATCAGATGCAGCCGTGGTCCCAGCAGGAGCGGCGAGGTTTGTGCAGCCCTGTTTGTTAGGCACGCTGTGCCACGCGGCACTGTCGTCAACACACTAACACCTTAGTTCCCCAATCCGCTAAAAGCGTCCAGTTTGCAGCCACCAGTTCTGGCAGCAGCTCCCACCCGCTTTTACTAGGTTTGGCTGATGTCCCAGATGTGGGGAAGCTGCAGTGGGACCGCTGCAGTGGGACCGCTCCACTCCCTTTTCCCATCCTCTTCCAAGGGAAAATGGAGGGATGTGCGCTTCCCCAGGGAGTCTAACACACTGCCCTCCAGAAGGCGTTTTCCAGCCTGGGCACCGATGGGCGACGAAGGCAGATGTGTCGGGGGGCAGCCCTGGACCTGCTGGGGGGTCATGTCCGGAGCAGGTGAAGGAGGTAGGAGACTTCCTACTGCCACATTCAAAGGAGAATGAAAAAGCCCTTTGGAAAGCCTTGAGAGATCAAAGTCCAGCCTCGGTGGCCAGCAGTCTGAAAGCTGCAGACTCTAGCGTGGATTAAATTGGTATTTTGGCACTGAAAACAGCACCATGATTTGCAGAAGCACAAAGCATCTGCAGCTCACAGCGGCTGTGATGAAGGTCCCCTCTATCTCACCATCTCTGCAGATCTGATCTCTTTTAAAACATGAGGGCTCTTAGACTGGACTTGCCAATCTGGTCTCCGCCGCTGTAAAATCAGGATCACAAACTGAAACGTGTCAGAGCGGGGAGGAAGGGGAGAGGAGTGGGACTGCTCACACAGAAAGAGGAGCTAGGTGCTTTATTTCTGGTTCCTCCCAACACTAACAGAAAGCGCTTGTGTTGCCCCACTGACTCCTGCTTATTACTCAGCTCCTTGTAAACAGCGATAAGAAGAAATGGCCGCTTTGTGTGTGCTTCGGTTTTGCTCTCAAAAAAAAAAACCCAAACCCCACAAACACCAAAGCTCTGGGGTTATTGACATTTCCACAGCAACTGCTACAGACGCATGCACGGACGTCACCGCTTATTCCTCACCCAGAAGCGGGACCGCGACCGCCTCCCGGCGAGCTCTGCAGCCCTCCGAGGGCTGGGGCGTCCCTCCGGTTGTCACTTGGCGTCGTCGAACGACAGGCGGCTGCAGCCAGGGTGTCCGGGACACCGGGAAGATGCCCGGGTGTTTTGTCTGGGGGTAGGACAGCGTGTGCTGTGTTACAGGAGCGCACCGAGGAAGGATTTGTGCCGCTGGGCAGGCGGGAACAGGGGTCCGGAGGGGCGCAGGTGGGGGCAGAAAGCCCATAGTTAAGGTCAGTTGTGTGGTTATCTCTGTAGGGACGAGGCCCCTTTCATCCCAAAGGATCCTGCTGTGCCGAGAGAGCAGTCAGCAACTCCGTGTTGGGAACGCATCACCCCACGCCAGGGCATAACCAGAGCCCAGCACCGGCGTGGCTCAGTCCCTGCTATTTTTAAACATCTAGTTGAAAATTTAGACTGTAGAGCTACCCAGAGGGGTTCAGTGTCCATCACAACACTGCCCGACAGGAAGGGTAAACCACCTGCTCACACCTCTTCACTGCTCCTCTGGCTCTTCTTCCCCAGCACCTCGTTCATCCTGCGCCGACTATTTAGGCGTTATGCCTGCTGGATCCTTCTTGGGAGTTGCGGCCACCTGAGACACAGCACCTGCTTTTGGAGGTATGGCCCATGTCATTTGCTCCAGGATGCACACAACGATTTTATATTCACTTCAAGTTTACCGTTGAAAAAAAAGTGGGCTTGGAGCTGATTTTTGTGGAGTGAGACTCCCTGCTCGCCGGTTGTTCGCAGTAACGCCTCTCTCCTGGGGTCTGGCAAGCAGCAGCGTTTCAGCCCGTTTAACACATAGGTGTTGTCATCCTCAATTCACATTCAACCAGTGTCGCACAGGGCAACATCAAAACCGGCCTCTATTTTAACTACGGCTTTTAGTCATCCGCTAAATTCTTCTTAAGCAACTCACTTTTCAGTCAAATTTCACTAAATTTGCCTAAGTTTTCTTCAGGATGAACTCCAATTTGTATTTTCTTCAGTTTAGGCAAATCAATCTCTCCAAAAATCGAAATATAAATATTACTACCTATGACCGTCCTGACTTTGCTCACATTGATTGTGATGAGGCAACTAACTGCTGGTAGCTCAGCGACAAATTCTTCTTTACCCATCACCGTGAAATCTGAAAGGGAGACGGCGTGTGCTGGATGGATGCATCCTCTGCTGCGAAATTATCATCCAGCACACCTAAAAGCTCTCATGAGACTTGGCTGTGGCCTGCAGGCAGTCTCCACAGATGTGTCCCGGAATTAAATTCTCTATGCAAATACAGTTTTCTTTTCACACGTTGCAAATAAGCCTGTAGCGAGACATCCGTCCCGGGCCTCGTTTGATGAGGCAGTCAGTTATACACACAGGCGTGCACAGATGACTCCCTCTTGGGCTTTACTAATTAGTGCGTTGATCTACATACAGTCTGCTCCCAGCTACCCCTCATTCTAAAACAGGTAATGTTGCCATTAGCATTAAGCACCACCCTTATCTCTTTCACTCGCTATCTCCTTTCTCAGCATGCGGTAGCCAGCAGTTGTAACATCTCCGTTAAAGAAAGCATCTGGCCACGCTTAGGCAATAGCAGTTTTTCCCAATGCATTCTTAAAAGCGAATCTTTTTCACTTTTTCCTCTTATTGATGAAGTTTCTTATTCTGGAATTTAACCAACTGTTTTATTTTTTTCACATACCAGCGTAGTCCATGGTCCCTTGGGTTTAAATTGTTGAAGCTTTTGCCCATTTGAAGATTCTCTTTGCAGCATTTCTTGAAAACGTCCTGCCTTTTCCAGCCCGTTTGAGGCCATGAGGCTGGGCGCTGGGTTTTGGATAGGCAGGCCATCCCATAGCACCCCTCTGTTCCCACAGACCAGGGCTGATTGCCCCACACAAAGCAGCCTCTCAGCAAACACCAGCCACTGCTTTGACCTCCAGGAGCTTCTATCCTCTCGTCCAGCTCGCAGGAACAGGACCTTTGAGATGACCACTTGGACTTTCCTCTCCTTTTCTGAGGTTCTTGAAGTCTTGAATAATCTCTTGCTATTCCCACACCGTCCTGTTGGCTTTGTGACCCTTCCTCAATGGTTTCTTCTTAACTCCTCTTTATTCTCCTTAATGGAAGCTGCCCATTATAATTGCTTGCCTTGCTAAGGCAAGTGGGAACATGTGGGGGGCCCTCTTGCAAATTGAGCCAAAAAGCTGCACTCAGGGAGGTTCCCACTGCTTGCTCCATTCCTCCCAATACATCTTGGAAGACCGTCCGTCCAGACGGTGAAACTTCTGCCAGCAGAAGTTAGGTGCAGCGGAGGACAGCAGTATGGACCAGGTCACATTCCCTTTCGAGCCTATTTTCTATGCTTCCGTGAACAACTTTAGGATGACTTTGTCACTCACTCCCGCCACAGCAAAATTCTTACACCAGCTAGTGCTGCTCCATGCAGGGCGAGGAGATAAAGCCGCTTCCTTTGTAACACACAGTCCTGCATCTTCCCAGATTTGAAACAATCTCTCAGAAAGATGATCTTACAATCTTTGTGTGGTTGATGTGGACGCCACTGTCGCTGGGTGGACAAGCCAAGATCTTAGGGGTGACCCAGGTGAGGACAGGATTAGGAAAAAGTGGGGAGAACCAGAGGAATCCAAGGAAAAACTTTAAAAATATGGTGGAAGAAAAGCACCTACTAATGGCATGAGCCCCACATCCCCTTGTAAGCAAAAGCTATGCCACTTAGAACACATCTAGGGCAGGAACGCCAGCTCCAGCGTGGTTTCCACCGTACTTAGAACTGAAGCTCACTCCCACCACTGAAAACTGGTTTGCTAGCAACACCCTACTCGTCCTGCCTGTCTCTTATGCAAAAGAGGGCTAATCCGAGATTCACCTGACAGGGGGTCAGGTCAGAAAGTCACGGAAGGCTTGGGCCTGAGACATCACCTCCTTTGGCTGGTTCCCTGCAGGAAAGGAGCCTGGTGCATGCTGCCAGTGGAAAGTCAGGTCTGCTCCATCTCTGTCCGATCCTTCCTGCTTCACCCATTAAGCAGATCCATGGGGTGTTAAAAACTCCCCGTGAAGCCTTTCTGCACCTCACCAGTGGCAACGCTGGACGGGGATCAGCCCGCCGGCAGACGGGGCAGGGGGGCTGGATGGAGCAAAGCCTCTGTTGATCTGTCGGATATGGGAGAGAGGTTGCCAACCTTTTGTAAGTTGGTTTCCCACACGCTTTCTAATTATTATTTTTTGGGGGGGATGGCATCAAAGGGAAAACATGAGGTTATAGGTGAGGTAACTGGGTCAAGGAAAAGGGAGCCAGGGCAGGGTTTCTGAGAAAGCAGCAGGCTGACCCTACGCCGCAATGTGTAGCCAGAGCGTAAGGGAATCAAGGAAGGCTGTGACCAAGCTTTTTGGCGGAGGAGGCACCAAGCACCTATCTGGCTCTGGCAAACAGGGATGTTTATACAGATTTAGCCACAGGGCTCTGAGACAAACGATTGCCTCATCTTTGATGAGATCCTCTCCAACCAGTTAGGAACATTCCCATTTTTAGAGTGATATCCTAATGGAACGAGGCTTATTCAGTTCATGCGTTTGTCCAGCGTCTCCTCCTTCACCAACAATTTTTAAACCACCTGGCAAATTGCAACAAATTTAACAGTGAGCTGGGGAATCTGAAAGCTCTTAAGTTTCTACAAGTTCCAGTGGCTGGACAAGGGAGAGAAGAACCTGGTAAATCATTCCTTCTCCCACTCCAGTGCGGGGAAGGAGCATGTGCACAGCTTTATTAGACATAGGTGGACCTCTCTCACAGGGATGGCATCAGGCAGAATCACACCTTATGGCAAACCGGAGGGTCTGCTGGTGGGAAGACAGGGCATCCTCAACTGAACCGCCCACAGAATGACATGTTTTCTTTACCATAATATAGAAAAGGGGGCGGGGGGGGGAATGAAGAACCAAGCAGTTTTCTGCTTGTTGTTTTTCCTACGTGTATTTTCCATTGGAAACATGGTTTCCATCGGTCCCCATTTTTGGTAAGTGAATGACTAATGTCCTCCAAGGTTCGATGGTGCTTCCGTGAAAGACCGTGCCTGGGTGCCACGCTTCAGAAAAGACTGCAGAATACTTGAGCTCCCGAGGGACCAGCTGGGCTTTGCCCAAGCCCAAGTGCATGCTGACACAGGATACCAGGAGTTTAGCTAATTTTAGGTAAGGGACTGGTCATGCCAGATGCAGTCAATAAGCCTGCCCTCTCAGCGTAGGATTTTTATTAAAGGTTTAGCATGACCTGGAACCCAGGGGAAGCATTCAGCCTCTTTGATGCTAATCTGAACCACCAAACCTTTTAAGGTTCACTTAGTGCTGTCAGCAACACCCAACGCTAGTAGCGATTAGTGGTCTCCTGGGATTTATCTCAGCCTCTTCGGATTCGACAGGGAAACAATAAAGTCTGCAGTGGAGCCGAGTTTCAGCTGTGCCCGTCTGCTAAATAACAGGTGGTAAATGATAGTTTCCTTCAGTTGTAGCAGTTCGTGACTACTCATGAAGTCATATAATGATCTCACCTCAGTTATTCACCATGTTCTTTCTTCTGCCTGGCACGGTGAAGATGTTTTTCCTTCTAACAACAGAGAATAAAAACAAAAACAAACCCCTTTCTATTAATGCCGATCTAACGCACATGCAGTGCACAACAGAAGCAACCCTTGTTTCTGGCTCTAGCTGCCACATCTGAAGCATTTTTCCTCAGAAGAGTTGAAAAGAGAGGCCACCACCTTCCTTATAAGGTGGTCCCCTGTCAGAGCAGGGGCCTGGGGCTCATCTCCCTGGCTGCTAAGCACTCTGCTGCCAGGCAAGGACAGCACATCCCTGTTTCTGGATCCTTACAGTCAAGGAAGACCCTTGCTCAAGGCAGTCCTGAGAGACGAAAACTTCAGGCTCAGCCTGAGGCTGACAACCACCTGGAGCAGAGGGTGTTGGTGGGAGATGTTCATCACTCAATGTTTGTTCCTGGGGCTGGTGGGAGCCTGTTGAATGAGGAGGTTCCCCACATCCATCCTGAATAGTCCATCCTGGAGCAGAGAACAGCTGGCTGTGTCCTTACCCATCCCTGTGGGGACAGCGATGGAGTGCTGGGGGCCAGCGGTGGGAAGAAGATGTTTCTGGGCTCATTAGGAGGAAGAAGAGGAGGCAAGAAGACGTAAAGACAGAAGGAAGAAAGGTCACCAACCACCTGAACAAGCACTGTGGAAAAGGACATCCATGCGAGTGGGGACCCTTGGCAGAGCGGACGTATGTGCTGGCTGCCAGAGAAGGGACTGCGATGTGAGGAATGGAAGGGAAAAGGAGTAGGATGGAGTCATGGAAAAATCCTTCTGCAAAAGAGAGAACAACGAGAGAAGGAAGTGGTGCTGTGCAGAGGCAAATGGGAGTAGAGAGAGGCCAGTAAGGCTGAAAAGCTGAATGAACCTGCTTAAATCAATGTGAAGCCTCGACTTTCATAAGGACAGCGCCGTTGACTTCAGAGACAAAGGCAGATGGGTTATGTGAAACAGGGTCAGGAAAGGGAAGGTACCACGTCCATGTTTTGATATCTGTAATATCAAGAATAATTTCGTAAACTTGAGTTCAAGGAGGGTAGATGGGAAGGTAAGAAGAGGATTTGTATCTCTGAAGGAACTGAGACATGTCCCTGGCAGCAAATACCTCTATGAAATCTGCCAAGTCAGGGGAAGACCAGTATGTCCAAAGAGCAGCAAGTGCAGAGATGGTGAGTTGCAAGGAAAGGCAAGTGGAGGAAGGGTTTCTGTGGAGTTCCTCCATGCCCAGGATATAATATTCATTTACGGCATCAACACAAGGTGTTGGACAATGAACTCACATGCTGGGGAGGACAAGCATATCCTGCAGAAAGAATAGGTTGAGCCTTAGGACTTGCGTAACAGTGGCTGAACAACATTAAACACTACCGGTTTTAAGGCCGCAATGTTGCTGCAAGCCAGGAGTTTGTCAGCTGAAGGTAACAGAAAGTGGAGCAGGAACAGGAGGAGGAGTGATGACAGAAACAAGGCAAATGCAAGCCTGGCATGCAAGGAAACAATTGTTTCTTACTCTTTGTAAAAGCTGGCACAAACAAGTTTTAAAAGCAGAACTATCGCTTCAAATGTGGCTTTGCAGCATCTTTCTGTGGATGCGCAACACCCGATTTAACAACTGCTTAAGTACATCTTACCTTTGATGGGCACCGATCTAAACATGCCCACATTTTACACCTAAAATACAAGTCACATGATATATTTTCCATGTACTTCAAAGTTATTTTGCATCAAGGACGTGTGCCTCAAAAATCATAGGTCTCTAGTACAGAATTTCTAACTAAGCTTTGAAGCACTTTGATAAATAAGCTCAGTGCTTTGTTGCCACTAAGAAACTCAAAGCAGCGACTGCAGTTTGCTTTATCCCAACATTTAGAAACTGAGATGGGAAAATATTTCACAACTCACAACAGTTTTTGCTTGCTGTCATTTAAAAGCGTTACAATCACAGACTTCAGAGTGACATGCACCAGCCCTGACGTTGTGAACTCCTCAGTCTCTCTGAAGGTTTTGAAAGCCATTCATCGTGGGCTGCTTTAAAAATAAAAGAAACACACCTTTCTTTTCTTAAGGGAAAAAAAAAAAAAAGGATGCCTTTAAAAAAGCTTCTGACAGGGTGTTTACCAATGAAATTTGCAAAGAGAAGACACTTATTACTGAGTAAAAGACCATGAAGACAAGACATTTGTCAGCTTTTTTCATGCTGGAGAGTTATGAAAAAAGTTCATGACAAAAGCAACAGGACTTTCAAGTTTGAAAAGGTTGTTTCTGTAAAAGGAAATGGGAGAGGGGAAGAGAAAGTCATTGCTGAAAAGGTTGGGCTGCCATGTAAAATTCAGTAGTCAGGTGGAAACCTCTCAGATTTGTGATGTTCAGGCATGTTACGACGAGGAGAAAACATGGGCAATGGAGGATTTTTTTTATCACTCTAACCAGCAGTGCCAGCATTGACGCCTTCTCATAAAACACAAACTCAGCTTCTGCAATGGTTAGTTAAACCCAAGGGTGTACCAGGTTTCTGGGAAGCAGGCTTGGTAAAATACATTATCTGGGCACCTGGAGCAGTAGCAAAAGATGACTGGAACAGTCTTTTCAAATGCCATTTCAGCCTTTCTGTTGCCAGGCTATTACACTCTGGACTTCAGGAATTCATGCACTGCATGAACAAAGTTACCGTGGACCCATGCCCACCTCCTGCAGCTGCCTGGACCAGGACTATGGCTGTTACAGTTGTCTAGAGAGCCTTTAGAAGGATGAAAAGATTTTCCATTGGTGACGAACCAGCCATCATCTTAAGGATTTGCTGGGTCATGATAACCATGAACCTCCTCATCATCCTAGATATTCCTGGAGGATTCATCTGTCGGTGCATTAATATGATCAGTGTGAAATAACTATTTGTGAGGCCTGTTTCCATATTTCTAACTTGCTACATCCCTGTCCATGGAAAAAGCAACCTCTGTTACCTTTACACATGAAGTATGTTCTGCTTCTATCCATAGGCCCTGTATCACATCACCATTGCTATATAAGTCACGTCACAGCAGAGCAGACAGGCCTCATTTTGTCGTATCAAAGTATCATTAGGCTTCACCTTTGTCCCCAGAAAGCTGGGGACAACACTATGATAGTTTAAAAAAAAAGCATCAGATGAGACTTACCCTCACTAGACACTTGTGATGTATGGGATGGTATAGAAGGCATATGCCATAAATTTGTGGAAAAGCTTCAGCTTGTCTGAAGAGAGACTGGAGTTCAGAAAATCCCATTAAAGAGGATGTTCCCTCCTCACTCACCTGTTCCAGAAGCCACCCTTAGACCCCATGATGAATGGCACAGGTTACCACCTCGCGTTGTACTTCTGCCAGGAGACCACAAAGGATGCTGGAGGGTGTTCTCTGTCAGAGACCCTTGGTTGGGAAGCTGGTATCAGGTCTGAGGAATTATCCTGGGGTCTATGTTCCTTCAACCATAAGAGAAACCCCCACAAAATGTGGGTAACTGGTAGCATGACACGGCAGTGACATTTTGCCACCCATTTTCAATTTGTTTATCAAAGGCAGTCACCCTGGAGGGGCAGACCAGAGACCCTGTGACAACCCAAGGCAGAAGGATGCAGCTGCTGGGGAACCTCTTTCTTCAAGAGAAATGACTTTTTGGATGCAAAAGCTCAACCGCATAATGGCAAAGGCACCTGCCATTTCCCCAGCCTAGGAGGCACCTCACATGAGCCTCTCCTGTTTTCGTGTGCACCGTTCAGCCGGGGCTGTGCCTCCCCCTGACCACGTAGGGACATGTCCTTTTAACATCCTTGCTAGCAGCCCGGCCAGCTCTCAGGAGAGCGTGTTTTTGGGACAGCCACCCACACCATCAGCAGTAATTACAGTAACTCCCCCTCCCCTTGCACGTTGCCGACGTGTCTTTCCATGCTGTTGATGGAAGGCAAACCCTGCTAATCCCCTGCCGTGCGGACGGCGTTGCGTAGGGCATTTGCGTCCAACCGGTACAGGTAAACAAGCACAAGCTCAGGCTCCTCCTTGTCATGGGAACACGCTGGCCCTGGAAGATGCCCTGCCTGCCTTTGCCCTCTTTCCTGGGGGGAATTCACTAGCCACAATCCCCTGCTTGAAGTGGGGAACACAGGAGCAGGAACACACCCCGTCAAGGCTTTGCCAGCCACTATTAATGTCGGCCAAGTTTATGGCAATAAACCAGAGCGCATACTTTTAAACTCCACATGAACGGGATAAGATGCCCACAGCCCTTTATCAGGAGATGGAGAAGCAAACGAGATGCTCCTGGACATGCTCTACAGTGGTTTTCTTCCTCGTCGCCCATGGTTGTAGAGGCCTCGGAGTGCAGGGATGAAAATTCTGGCTGCCGTGACAAGGCTGGAGTATGCCAGCTGGCAGCGTTTGATCAAGGAAAGTTTTTGCCTCCTAAGGCCATACTTCTCCCCTCCACGTACACACCAAACAGAATTTGCTTTCCTAAAAGCACGACCGAAGTGTTTCTAGGCAGGACGCTTGGAGGGCTGTGCTTGGGACCAGGGATGAGCCGTGGCCAGGTGCCCAGGCTTTCGGGGTGGGCTTTCAGGCAAAGGGTCATCTCTGAACAGGTTTTCAAAGTGCAAGGCAGCCAGATGGGGTTGCAAGTTGTGAAAGACCAACAGAAAGTTTCAGACATTCCTGGACCGTTTCAAAACGTGTTTCAACGAGCCTAGTCACATGGGGTTTTTTGCAAGGCCTTTTATGATTATATCTTTCAGTAGAAGACTCACGATTGCTTTAAAGAAAGAAAGAAAAACAAACAAAAAGATGCAATTTAACTCCAAATATCTGAAGAGAGTAACTAGGGAACCCAACTTTGGAAAACACACTGCGGTGTTTATTTGAAGATAAAAACCACTGCTGCAAACCACTCAGGTCTGATTTAGATTATAAAGGGTGTTTGGTTATATAAATGCAAGGGATGTTTTAAAATCTTCCAGCAAGTCCCCTGCAGCAGCGCTACACACAACAGAAACAACGTGCCAGGTTCAGCCAGTGCTTTCACCAGCCCCCTCCACCTGTGGGGAGGTTTTATGAGCAGGGGCTTGAGTTCAGGGAGCCCCACGGGCCCCCCGACTGAGAGCAGGGCAACACACAGGGAAACAAAGTACTGCCCTGAGCGGCTCAGAGGGATCCTCTGCCAAGGAGGTATGCGCATTGCAGTGACCTGCTTACCTGATGCAAAGGATGTTCTCCAAAGGCCAGATTTCTCCTACCTCCAAAAAAATACCCGGCATGTTTGAAGCAGAGGGCTATTGTTAAGGGAAATACAAGGTCCCTTACTTCTAGAGTCCAGTTCTGCATCCACAACTCCTCCCGTTCCCATGATCCGCCAGCTTGGTGAAGACTTGTTCAGTGTCATCCTGCTCACAGGCAGAACCCATTGAATCATCTACAGCACCGCATGGCTGTTGTTCCTGAGGAACAACGGGGCTGCCCTCCCTAGAGTTAATAAAACAGCATTTGGAAAGCAAGGCTTTGGAGAGCAACCACATAATGTTGTTCTGGCACAAAGGACAATGTTTGCTCAATATTACACGTTTGCTATAAGGTCACTTTCACTGTGCATGCCAGGATCCCCAAGAATTACGGAAAAACATTTTTCCACAATGGCATTGTCCTTACCTGCCCATTTTCAAAGCCCTAAGGCTAAAATTTACTCTTTCTGTAACAAACAAAACAGCCCTGTGTCTTTCATACAGGCCCTTTCACCAGCAGATGTTTGCGTCCTTGCTGATGTGAAGGGTGACACGCCAACCTGCTGGGCTTCAGCTTGTAACCCCCTGCCCCCACCCAAACTATCATCCAGATGAAGGGTTTGTTTGCCCTCCCAACTTACCAGTACATCAGCGTCCGTCTCACAGCACGGGCAAGGACCTTGTAATACTCCTGGTCTGTCACGTTCCCTTACACAAGCAATGATGCATCTTGGTGAAATCACTCATTTGCCAAGACACCAGCAATGATCTTCGGAGACGTATAAATGGCAGCCAGCCTTGTGGGGCTTTGACACTCTGATCAAAGTGTAATACTGAGGATGAATGTACAACTTGCTAATCAGTACTGACTTCAAGTCCTGCTTTTTCCACAGAGTCAAGAAGGGGTTACAGACAGGGCATTTGGACAACACGGAAGATACGTTAATCCTTTGCTTTGACAGCAAGCTTTGAGCTGCCACCAGCGAGTCCCAGGCCAGGACAAAGAGCAGGGTGCTGGGTGTTCCCTGGGTGACCAGTCCTTGAACTGACACCAGGCGAGCTGCACCCTCACCTTGCCAACTGAGGACCAGCTGGAAGCAGGACTTGGGCTTTGCTATGGATTACCTTCCCCTCCACCCTAAAAGGACCTTGGGTGCTGTTAAACCTCCTTGTCAAAACTCTCCACGTTGCTGACTGGTGAGAGGGGAGACTGCAGCAAGCTGTAGTGCAAGAACACATGCTCTCAACCCTCCTCTCAGAAGTCACCATACAGCAGTGGCTATTGGAAAGCGAAAAGACACTCGGACATGGCATACCATCTCCAGACTGTGACTAAGGGTGCAGATGGCCCGGACCTTCTTCAGTGCAGCAACAGGACTAACATTCTTCTGGTAATTTTTTTTAAATGGTTGGCAACTGCAACTCACCACCTTAGTGCAGAGGAAAAGGTACATATATTCAGCTCTAGCCGTCTTGATCACCTAAGGCAGCCCATATACAGGAAACTTACAGCTCTACTTTACGAAGAACACTTCCAAAGCATCTACATAATGCTTGCTTTTACATCTGTGCAATTCTGCATAGGCCCAAATTGCCAATTTGACATTCTGAGCTCCTACTTCAGGCATCTACGTACCTCATGTTTCATTTACACTCCTCTCATTGCATTAGAGCTAAAAGCAGAGAAGAAAGTTTGAGAGCCAAGATTTGCTCCTTGAGATTAGAAGCCAGGCAACTAATGTCAGGAAGTCATTGGGCATTTGGAGAGACTTCTGCACTAGGAAGAGATTATAACACCAGAGGCAGAGAGATTGTGGATGCTTCATCCTTGGAGGTGTCCAAGACTCAACTAGACAAAGCCACAGCGACCTGAACTAGTGCTGGCAATAGTCCTGCTTAAATGAAGAGGTTGGATTAGAGACCACCAGAGGTTCCTCTGAACCAGCACTTCTGTGATTTTGTTTCTGAGTATAAGAAAGGCATTAAGAAGGCACAGAAAAGGGTATCTTTAAATTAGTTAACGAGGCTGAGAATATTCTTGCCTCTTTTTGTTATTACAGGCAAGGTTACTGTATTCCTCGGTATTTTATGTTCTCTGAAATGGGGCTGCTGCATAATTTGAGAAGTTTTTCATTACACATGAAGTTGAACCATCTCTGAAATAGTTCCTGC
>NW_010510791.1:13955-31777 GCF_000687285.1 Phaethon lepturus
AAGTAATTCTTGTTTCCCACTGTCCCATTTTCCAATACACCACATTTCTGCACTGACAACTGGTAATTGCACAGCAGGATCTGAAACATTTTGGCAATAGATCACAAAAACTCTTCAGGATGTAGGAGGAAACATGGGATTACACAAGAAATGGGAAAACATTAGCCAGTTAATATGATCAGAAAATTAACATTCAAAAAGTCATTTACAGGTTTCAGTGTTAGCGTATTAAGGAAACAATTCAAGTAGTTTAGAACTGTTGTTTCATATTGCTGGAAAACTCCACCACGACTCTCGCCTGTGAGTTTATTTATCTCGCCTGTGAGTTACTTCTACCTTTAAACTGTGGAGCAAATTTCTGCAACGCTATACCAGAAGTAAAACAGGGTCTGGTCTGTGACAGACCAGTGTCTGTCACAAGTGGGTCCCAAAAGCCAAGAGTTTCAGCAGTCCCTTTGGAATTCTCACCTACTCTTGCGTTTACACAGAACAGGTCAAATCTCATCTGTTCCCCGACCATGTATAGCCACATTTTTAATGTTTATAATTTTGCAAGGGTTCTGCCTGCAGCAATACCGGAATCGAGATGCTGGCAAATAATGGACAGACAACTGTAGAAATAACATTTTTGGTTTAGTGTTTGCAATTTGTTTTACAGCTCATAATGAAATACTGTTAGAGATATTCTACATTCATACATTTCTAGCAAAATACACTTTTTAAAACATAAGGCACTTTAAGACTTCCTAAAACAAATGCTCATGATAAAAACTCAACAAGAGGGCCGGATGAGAACCCTTTCTACCCTTAATGTTCAGGTCAGTAGAAGATCAATCCTCTAGTCAGGCAGGCAAATGAAATAATCAATAGAAAGGTTTCCAAGATAGAGTTACTGCTGTATTAGTGTGCATTCTGAAGTAGTCTACTTGAAGTATCTTCAGTTGGGGAGGGAGGGCATGGTGTGAATAAGATGCATTAAAATAGTTCTTTGA
The DNA here is from genome assembly GCF_000687285.1 of Phaethon lepturus. Taxonomy (NCBI): domain Eukaryota; kingdom Metazoa; phylum Chordata; class Aves; order Phaethontiformes; family Phaethontidae; genus Phaethon; species Phaethon lepturus. The sequence continues at coordinate 14,948 of NW_010510791.1, forward strand.
ACTGGGTAACAAAGACACATTGCAGGGATTAAGTTTCATTACTTTCATTGGATTAAATTCCTTCCATTCATTATTGCCAACAAGAGTAAGGAACAAAAAGGAGCTAGTTCTCCCCTCCCTCCCCCCCATTCCCATTATAATTCAACACAAGATTTCAAAGACTTAAAATGACCAGGACAGAGGCCCATGAAAAACTGCATCTGGCCACTTCAGAGTACGTTTAAATATTCATTACTGACTTCCTCAAGTCTCACCTCTTATTAAAGAAAGAGAAACATAAAAGAATTGGCAACTGTGTAAGTCGCTTCCAGTCAAACTGATATTTTGCTTCTTTTTAACACGACCTCACTGTTCACATTAAGTACCTGCATTCAGAAGCGCACCAGCAGCTCCCCTTGGCAGAGAGATGGCGGGGCAGAGGATGAATGCAGGCAGGGCCCCGGGCCCCGCGGGGAGGAGGGAATGGGCAACGTCGCTTCACACACTTGTGTCTCGGCTTAAGAACAGTTTCAAAAGCCCAAGTGCTGGGCTGCTGTAGCAACAAGGGGACTGATACCAAAACACTGACTGAAGACTTCACTCAGAGATGCATCTGCAGGAACTGAAATCCACTATTTAAAACTGACAAAAGAGCTATAATGCTGGCAAAACCACTGTCTACTTCTCAAGGCCTGTGAGAAGGGGATGGTAGAAACTAGTCCCTACCATCCATCGGTGTATTTTCAAGTTGTGTCTTACCTATTTTATTGCCCAGTACATTTTCCAGTCTTTGGGGGCTAACAATTGCTCAAAAACTTGACTCCCAGGGGCTCAGTACGCTAGGCACCACAGTACAAACCTGCATCCCTAGTCCTCTCAAATCCACCTCCGAGGGAAAAAAAACCAAACCGACCAACCAAACGTTTGTTTTTCTTACAAGTCCTTGATTGTTTTAAATTCAGACTTACTTGAATTGCACTTTAAAGCCCAGCAACAAAAAGAAAACTTGGTAGCTATATTCAGGAATTTATATAAATTTTTAAGAGACAAGACATTTTATCAAGTCTAAAAATGCACAGAGATACCAACTGCGTCAGCTGTCAAGTTTTGACCTGGCTACAGTGAAGAAGCTGTGAAAAAAGATTAGCCTATTAGCCCTATTAGAATTGGAGCAGAAATGGGATGCCTGTTCAGTTAGGAAAGAATATGCAGTTAAGGATGGAACTAAATTAGAACCAGCCACCACTGGTTTTAGCCCATCATGCACAGAGCTGCTACTGTGTAAACAGGAACTGTGGTGAAATCTAACTTCCAAGCGAAAAAATTCATGACTTCAAGACAGCTGTTGCTAAAGAGAAGAAAGGAAAGTGGTACCTCATGGCCCTGAGCTCAAAAAGATCTTGAGATCTCAACTTGTGTGGCTCACTTTCACTGGCAGAAGAGCCAAGCCTAGATCACTCAGTTGCTTACTACTGTTATACTAGCAGCCAATTTAAAATTGTGGCTCTGCAATCAGTTTACTGTCCTTCAGCACTGGTATGACGATAGTCACTTGGGACAGGAGGAAGCATCTGAAAGAGGAGATGAAGAACAAAACACAGGCCACTCACTGATCCAAATTTAACTAACAGCATGCAGTCAGTTTCTCTCAAAATCTGTAGATTCTTCTTCCCAAGCAAACCTCACAGAATTTACTAAAGTGACATCCAGTTGCTTTGCATATATACCTTATTGTGTCTTAAAAATATACTTTAAAAAAGTTATATGGAAAGGCACAGAACACGTGCAATTTAGCTCCTTGTGGATCTGTGCACGTGGGGAATCTTCAGACTAAGTTGCAATGATTAATAATGGACGGGGTTCTATTTTACAACCAGATCACTTCTTTCAAATTCCAGTTCTCTCCAAAGGAAACTAGGGAAATGAGCAGTGCTGTTAAGGAAATACAGGCGAGAAGTTCCACCTGCACACCAAGACAGACTGGAACATACAAAGTTTCACAGACCTTGTTCTTCAGGTCACATTAAAGGAAAAATTGTAGTCCAATAAAAAAAAAAAATCACTAAAGCTAGTTACAAAGAGTAGAATTATCAAAGTGCTTTAATATATAAAGTGTCAAATATAATTAAACAGGACCATTAACATAGAGCTGCCATAAGATATTCAAACAGGTACATGCGTTTTCTGAATGCAGGAGAGGAGCATGGGTTTTTCATTTCCCCCGTAGGGCCAAAGTGGGTTAAGAAAAGTTTTCTTGTTCGTTTAGCTTCTTAACACAGTCTGTTTGCTCTGCTCATGCATTCAAAGGCACAGTTGGATTTGCTCTATCTGAAACTGCATCAAAAGGACTGTCTGCCATGAAATATTAATAAAGGGGCAGCTCTCACCAAGCAAAACGCACAATAGCCCCATAAAGTAGATTTACAGATACCTGTCAATTCATAATATTAATCTTTATAAGCTATTTCTTGAAACTTAAGAATTCTGAGCTATTTTCTGCAGCTTTCCTTTAAATATAGTTTAAGACAACTGAATGTGTTATTTGAACAAACCAACAGACTGCCACAGCTGTTATAAGGAGAGCAAACGCAAACAAATAAATAAGGAAGAGGTTTCAAAACCACCTCATGCAAGATGTTCAGACAATGCACCTTAGCCTCCCTACCAACTTTTCCTCTCATGTTATGAATAGGAAAAAAAAAAAAAAAGCCAAAAAACATTCTCCATGGCACTTCTCGCAGTACTTACAATTGATGAAGCTGCTGCCGACTTTAAGCAGATGACCTTAAAGACGGAAAGTAGCTCTGTACCAAGCATAGCAGAGCTAGCTGCAGCAGGGGGACATGGTTGCTTAGAAACAAGAAATGTCAATCAAGAGCCTTCCTGCACTTCACAGATATAAAAGCAGATTTGCTCCAGTACACTGAGGCTCAAAAACATGATATAGAGCATCGCATCTGCTCCCTTGTACAGGCATGTACAGCCACAAGTCTGAAGCAAGACCAAGTCTCAACAGAACAACTCGTCTGTTTTCTGAAGGCACCATAAAGACAGCAACACTCCAGGTGTAATGGGAAGAGGCAGAGGGAGAAAAAATAAGGAATACAGTTAAGAGGAAACACTAAGAGCAGCCTGGTATAACAAGGGAGAAAAAAGGTGGCTCAGTTGGTAGTAGCATCTGTAACAGCACAGAGACCCTATGCCTCTAGGCAATGGAAGAGTAACCAGAGTTTGGAAAAATCTACTCCTGAACAAAACACACCCAACTCCCATTTTTACTGGAGGGGTGTAAAATCTGTAACTGAAATCAAAGGAGACAGCAAAGAATCAAAATGCTATATAAAACACTGGGGTCCATACATACTCACATGGCATCATCAGCCTGTTTCTGATTTACCACAGTGTTAAAAGATCTGGACAGTCTCCTTTGCTCTGCAGGATGACTGAAGTCCAGTGAAGTGTCATATATTAAAACCCTTCTCAATCCGCCAGTGAGAACAAATCCCCCTCCCCAGCCCGTTCAAGGGAGCAGGGGGGGTCGCCCAGACAGCAGATGTTTCTAGCAACCCCAGGCACCCTACAGGCAGTATGCCACTGAGTTAGTTCTCCTAAGTAGCACTGTGCCAAGCAAGTCTAGGCTTGCTAAGATGTTCTGCCCCTTACATGGACTTGAGGACAGTTTCTCCTGAGCCCTTCAGGCCAGAGGCTCATGCTTCCCTGTTCCATTACTGCTTTTCAAATATGTTTTCCTTCCAGTCTTCCCCTCTTGTTCCCTGTTATCCCAGAAGGACTTTCTGCATCCTGCGTGCCGCGACACTGGCTTCGTCCTCAGAGTCAGACTCGCTCTGGGAAGTAGAGCTCTGGGAGGCAGAGCTGCAGGGAGAGGAGCACTCTGGGGAGCACAGGTAGTGCATCAGCGGGAGGCGATACTTCCCGCAGAAGTCAACGAACTTGATTTGTCTGACGCAGCTGTCAAAGTAGACACCTGTAAGGGCAGAGGGGACAGTAACAACATATGAGACCCCGTGCGGAGAAATCTGTAAGGTCTACGAGGTTGTTGCGTCTGCTGCAAATGCCTCAAATTAGGATTTAACTGACACAGCACCGGATGTAGAAGGACAAAGGATACTGGTAGAAGAGAAGGGACCAGGGCACCTTTGGAAATGTGAAATTTCTTATCTTGGTTAAAAAAAAATCCTGTAAAACTGTACTTGCTAGGTGATTCAGAACAGCATGCTCTATGTGAAAAGACACAGGGCAGCTACTTCCAAAGAAACCAGCAATTTTTTTTTAGGGAGAAATCTCAGGCTGGGAACTTGCAAACTTCTTAAATGTCAAATTAATGCATGCACTCTATTTTCAAACTTGTAAAACCTCTTCTACCAGCTAGCAAAAATGCATTCACAAATAGACCTTCATAGCTTTACTTTTCTTCTGCTTGAGTGAAGTCACCACGCTGAGTTTGGATGCTACTTTCCATAGCAACAGTGTTGCTGTAACACACAATTACCTTCTCTTCTTGTCACAGCAACTGATTTCAGATACTGACATTTTCAGAAGTTTCCAGTGGTGTTTTAAGTCCTAGTTGGTCTGGAGTAAGCTTTTCTTTTTGTGAACTGCAGTACTATGCTAGTTCATAAGTGAAAAAGAGCAAAACCGATCCACTGTTCTCCAAGCTGTGAAAAACTCTAAAAAAGTAAACATTTCTTTCCCTTCCAACGCAAGTTGATATCACATATGCTTTGGTATTGTCGTGTAAAGGACATAACAGCCTGCATTATGACTGTGGGGTAGATACTAATTAATGATTTTTTTTCCTTAATATTCTAAAGGCTAAATGCACAGATCATTGAATCTGAATAAAGATTAAGCATTACGCCAAATTAAGCCCAAGCATTCCAGGCTTTTCTATGAAGTCCTGTCCTTCCAGGAGTCCTCTCCTCTTACTCCCAAGCAAGAGCTAAGCAAGTTGCTCTTGGTAACTGCCAAGCACTACAGCCTCTCTCCTCTTTTCCATCCAGAACTGAAGCTTGCTGTTCAGGAAGAGTGCTTGGAAAAATTCTCCTGTCCTTTACTTAGTCTGAGCTATTTCAAGTTGGACGGATCTGATAACTTCAGACCGTAAAAGCAGAGTGGAGTGCTGGGATGAGCTGCAAAGACTGACAGAAACACATTCTGTGTCTTATATTCCCCATGCAAATACAGTAAACCAGCACTACAACTTTGAACATCATTCCTAAGTGAACAAGGTTCCTTAAAGACAAGTTTGCAGGAGACCTGGAGCCAATGAAATACAGCTAGAATTTGGATGCAACAGCACATCTAACCTGACTGAGCTACTAAAGTCACGGCAAGTCAGAGGGAAAGAAAACCCATCAGGTAAAAGCAGAAAGCAGAGCAGTGAAGGTGAACTTACCCCCGCATTTAGGATTGGGACAGTTGCTGGCCAAGCTCAGATACCGGACAAGATTCTCTGGGAGATCGCTGGGAGCGTAGGGAACATTGCGAGTTTTAACTGTGCGTCCAGCCAGTTCCTGAAGGCTTGGGGGATTGTAGGTCAGGTCACGGACAAAACGCACCACCAGTGGGTTCCCACGCAAGCTCAGCTCTTCCAGGTGAACCAGGTTTAGGATCTCTCGAGGAAGGTAAGTCAGCAGGTTATTGTGCAGGCTAAGGGAACGCAACGAAGGCAGCCTGAAAAGGGAGATGGAAACCCAGTCAAGATGTGCAAGCAAAATCACCCCACGACTTGCATTACACACAGACCTGATTACTCTCCCCTCTCCCACCAATTTCTTTTTCTTTGGCTTTTCTCCCTTTTAAAGCATAAATTCACGCTAAAAAAGCTGCTGCTACTCCAGCACACACAACACCCTAGAAAACTTGGCTCAGCTCCAGAGTGCCTGTTAAAGAAATACAGTCTTAAATATGGTGCTGTCCCTCTCAGTATTCCTCCCACACACCTCCCCAAAAAAGGTAGCACAGAACAAAAGTATACAAACTGAGTGCTTTCAGGGGAGATGACGTTTCGTTGTACCCAGGGCATACATCAAGAACAGTTCCATGCAATACTTTGACTAAGTCACCTGCTTTCACTCATGCATTAAAGATGATTGCTGGTAGGCAGCCAACCCTGGAAAAACCCATGTTTTCATTGCTTGTGGCTGCATCAGCTTGCACTGTGATGCTACCAGATCTCACAAGCTAAGCAAGGTCAGGCCAGGCTAGCATCGGCACAGGTGACAAGCAAGTTTTTGGCTTGTGGAGAAGGCATTCTCCTCTCTCAGGAAGCACAAAACAATAGTCCAGCACAGCATCCAGGGATGCTCTCAAACCTTTAAAGGTCATCTAGTCCTACCCACCCTGCTATGAGCAGGGACATCGTCAACTACATCAGGCTGCTCAGAGCCCTGTCCAGCCTGATCTTGGAGGTTTCCAGGGATGGGGCATCTACTACCTCTCCGGGCAACCTGCACCAGTGTATCACCACCCTCAATATGAAATATTGCTTCCTTATGTCCAGTCTAAGTTCACCCTCATTTAGTTTAAAACCATTACCCCTTGTCCTGTTGCTACAGGCCCTGCTAAAAAGTCTGTCCCCATCTTTCTTATAAGCCCCCTTTAAGTACTGGAAGGCTGCAAGAAGGTCTCCCCGGAGCTTTCTCTTCCCCAGGCTCAACAACCCCAACTCTCTCAGCCTGTCCTCACAGGAGAGGTGTTCCATCCCTCTGATCAGTTTTGGGGCCCTCCTCTGGCCCTGCTCCAACAGGTCCATGTCTTTCCTGTGCTGAGGGCTCCAGAGCTGGACACAGGACTCCAGGTGGGGTCTCACCAGAGTGGAGTAGAGAGGCAGAATCACCTCCCTCAACCTGCTGGCCACACTGCTTTGGATGCAGCCCAGGATACAGTTGGCCTTCTGGGCTGCAAGCGCACATTGCCGGCTCATGTCCAGCTTTTCATCCACGAGTACCCCCAAGTCCTTCTCGGCAGGGCTGCTCTCAATCCCTTCATCCCCCAGCCTGTATTGATACTGGGGGTTACCCCGACCCAGGTGCAGGACAGAATCAACTGAGAAAACTCTGTGCTGCCATTCAATTGCTTTTGGGGTTACAGCTACACACTGAATTCTTCACCTCCCATCTTAGGCTACCCATACAGAGTTTGCAATGTCTTTTTTCCCCTGTTATGAAACAGATAAAGCAGTAAGCTATCCTCTAGAGCTGTGCCGTAGGATTTAACGAACACTGAAACATTCCGAGATGCTAGAATAAGAAATGCCAAGGGAACAGAGGGTTTGGTACAACACAAAAGTACACACAAAAAGGCTTTGGGTAAAAGACCAAGCATTCATCACTACGAATATGGTAACATGGCAGTTTATCTTTTCTGAGTTGCCTCAGTACTTCTCAGGGCTCTCTGTACAAATCCATTAATTCCCCTTAAGATGTATACTGGGTGACATTTTTTTTCCATAACCCTTTGATTGAGATTTCCATATTACATGTTCGTGGTCCACCTGCAGTCCAACATGCTGAGGATCTCCTTGTTCAAGTCTAGTCACATTAACAAACTGAAGGACAAATAGGTCCTCCCATGTGCTTTTATCCACTGATGCAGAAGAAAAAGTTCAGAGAGTTCATTACAACTGGTGGCTGATGACAGTAAATACTCACTGTGCCAGCTGAGGTGGAATGCTCTGGATCTTGTTGTCACACAGAACTAGATAGCTTAGAGAAGGCAGGTTTGCTAATTCAGGTGGAATTGAAGTAATGAAATTCCCTCCAAGGTATAGAAACTCTAAACTGAAAAAGAGAAGAGAAAACACTGCATTATTTCATTAAGGTCATTTCAAGTTTCATTTAACAGTAGGTCTTCTCATCTCCTGCATTTCTTAAACAAAACTTAGAGACGACTATGTGTGAAAGAATTTGCTGAGGCAGGAAAAAAAAAAAAGAAAAAGCTGAGTTGTACATCAAAATTACAGCAGAACAACTGTTTCACAACAGATAATGTTGAGATTTACCTCCAGCTTCCTGCAGTCACCATTACCTCTATAGGCAAGCACCAGACAATTATGTATTCCTATACCAACTCCACATGCAAAGCTCTTGCTCCTATTTCCAAAGAAGCAGCCTGCACACACAGGGTCTGCAGCACTGATGCAGCCGGTGGGAGCTCTCCATTTCAACAGCAGCAAAGCATGAGAGCTGCAGCTCTCCCTGAAAACCTTGGCCCTGCACAAGCGCTAGTCACTCTTCATGGTATCATTTGACTCCTTGGTGACTAACTGCAACCTTTCAGCAGAAGTCAGAGGCATCCATTCCGACTTTGACACAGCTCACATACTGACAACACTGCATCTGAGACAGCACAGAGTGCATCTAAGTCACACAAGAACCTGCATGCCATTTCTCAAACAGATTGATTTCAGTATACTGAAGTCATGGAGCCCAAAGCTGCCAAAAACATTAGCTGGGCTTAACTGCAGTTTGGGCCTAAACAAAACAAAACAAAACAAAAATCATTGGACATCCTGCAAAAAGTCAGTGGATGGGATACAGGAATGAGGAGAGGCACTAGATCCCTTCTGCCAGGTGGAGTCAGTATTTGCTGTGCATCTCTGCCCTTCTAGGAAGAAAGATTGGCAAGCACTTCTCTTCGACATAATAGCTTCAAGTCCCCATTTCACAGTCAGATAGTTTTCCTCCTCTGTTCTCAAATGTTGTCTGGCAGAGGAGCAAAAGCAAGTTCAGTTTGGGTACTTCTAGATGGGAAGAGACACCATAGCAAATCATGGTCCAAACGCTTTTTTCCATGCCTGAAAAAGGTGGATCCCATGGTCCTGTCTGCAGGTGCTGGTTCCAAGATCTGAGTAGGTACTCAAATTAACTGCCTAATGACAGTGTACACTGGCCCCATCTGATCCACCAAGCATTCCCTGCAGGTCAGGGAAAGCGAAGTCATATAGGCTCTGTCAGCCTTTCTTTAAGAACAGCTTATAACCTCCTTGGAATAGGAGACATCTTCATCTCATCCCAGCAACTGAGAAAGGCTATGGATACAACTGGCAAAGAAATACATGACCAAACCACCCAAGGGACATGGTAGTTGACCCAGAGAAGGTCTGAACCCTGCAACTGTGCCACAGCATGTGTTGAGCGTCAGAGAAGCTCCTCCCTGAGTCTTTCCCTGAGATGGACCAGAAGAACAGTAGGAAGAGACCATTTCATTCAGTTCTTGCAAGAAACCTGAAGCCCAAAGACCCAATGACAGCATCTGTTTGGGCTACAGAGGCCACTAATGCAGCACAGAGGTCCACCTGCCCATCAGGCAAAGATGAGAACAACAAAACCACTGCAACACACAGGAGACACTCACAGAGCTTAACTTCCCCTGAATCTGCTTACCTTTCTAAAGTATGTCAGAGGAAAGCTAGATACCTGAGATCTGAAAAAATGGGCACAGAATTACGCCATTTAAACTGAATTTGACTATATGAAAGGAATTAACTATACTTGCTTCAGCTGAGAGATAAAGTGGGACAGCACATTTGGAGGTTATTCTGAACATGCAAGAAAGTACACCAGGAAAACAACCACCGCCAAAACCCTGCTGTTGAGAAGTAGCCTCTCTTCCACAGACAACCTGTAGGTGAGGAGTGGGGGTAGGAGGAAGGTTGCTGTGCAGAGACCATATCAAGGGGAGATTATTTTTAATTAAATTTTGATCCCCTAACAAAGCCCAGAGTGTTAACCAAAATTCCTCCTTCAACCTCCATTGTTTCCCAAGGTGGATTTAGGCTGCTCGGCTCTCACTAGGAACCTAACTGCTGACCATACGATTCCTAGGCATATTTTAACTCCATGCCACTGCTGGAGCCCACATTAAAAACTGTCGGACAAGGGAATTCTACTAATGTGGATTTCAATGTTTAAACAAGGTTTAGATGTGTACAAGTCTCCACTTCCTAGGAAAAGTGAATAATTAACTCTTCATCCTCTATGTTTAAAGACAACAATGCCATAAAGCCATGTTGCGTAAAAACATATACTACCAGGGAAGGGGAACAGGCGTGCAAAATATATAGTCAATAATGGTTTTGAAATTCATTTCAAGGTGTGAAATGTGTAAGTTTCAAGACCAGCTTATCAGACAAACTGAGTGTGCAAAAACACTGCCCACAAACTACTTGCAGCTTTCAAATCCATTCTTTGTAGAGTCTATGTAATGAGAACACTCACTTACACTAGCTGGGATAAAAGCCCCAACATCAGACTACAAAACATCTCTAACTAAAAATCCACTAAATATGGTAACTCCTTCAGTGTCAAAGGGCTTCTTAAAAATTGTCTTCTCTTTATCTATCTTCTGAATCACCTTTTTGAGTCAGTAGACTAACAATTCACTGGGAGCAGTCTAGTACAGCAAATTCAGAATTTCCAGCATCAACCCAAGATAGGAATGAAATGGTAGATTTATTGTTTTTATTATTTTTTAATTAAAGGGAGGAGGTTTTGAAACTATAAAGAAACTTATTTTAAATACAGCAAAGATACTCTTATAGCTTCCACTGAAACACTGCTCAGTAGGCAAAGGAAATCTATCACTCCCGTCCCCCCAAATATAATTTGCTAGAAAGGACCTAGCGTAGTCTTGGCTGAGCAAGATGGAAGAATTAATAACAGCCATTTCTGCATCAAATTAAAGCATCAAGAATTGTTTGAGCAAAGCTAACCATGACACAGGCAAGGATTTTCAAGAGACACAACCCTTTTGTAGTGAGCACGGACCACACTACTGGGGCCACAGTTCATTCCTAGCTCATCTACCCCTGGCCTGATTTTTGTGTCGTGCTAAGCCCGTACCTAGAGGCCAAGGCAATGCTGGCTCTACTCGAGGGGCAGTTTGCTGCTTGGTAAGATGAGCAAGAACACTGCTGAGCTCTGCCCTCCTCACAAAAGAGCCCCTCTAATGAGGCAATCCACAATGTTTACCACAGTTTTTCACAGCAGGATCATAACAGAGATCTAACTAACCTTTCACACAAAGCCCCAGTTTTTCTGACAATCATTAATCTGCGTAGTCACTTGGACCAGCCAGCTAAGGTCTCGTGCATTGCTGTGTACACAGAGGGAGAGCCCAAATTCTTCTGTACTTTCAAAAGTCAGGCCAGGAACTTAGAAAAGCCAGAGAGCAACCAGCCTCAAACAAACATAAGCTCAGTTCCTATTTTTGAAGATAGAATAAATTATGTGCTTCCAACCTGCCACACAGGATCTGGCTGAACGAGTTTCAAGAGGGGACAAACACTAACAAAAAATGAAAAAAAAAACCCCACATTTGACAGAGTAACTTATGAAGACTCACACTTCCTCTCCTGCCTCTTAGCAATGTTTACAAATACACTAATAAAAGGCCAGAGTCCTTTTCAGCCTCATCTCCAGGCTCGCACAGCGCAGCCGGTGCCCACTGCTGCCAAGCAGCAGCCAGCACACCAAGCCCATCGTGGGTCGCTCCTCGCTAGCAGGGGATTTCACGCCACCGGGCTGTAAGGTGGCTGCGTATATCCTTTGACACGCGGGAAGGGAGTGGGGAAATGCTCAAACAACTCTGAATCAATTCAGGTGCGGGCAGCAAAGTTTAACACGCCAAGAGACCGTACGTTCTTGCTTGAGTATGTCCCTGAGGTTTCCAGGTCATCTTATAGCACAAAACAAATCAAAAAGCCCCAAAACACTCAGAAGTAAGAAGAGCCCACTCTGAGCACTTAGAGCTACTTTTGATACTCTGTCAATTACCATGACACTTTCATACCCATGTTTCCATGGGAGAACGACTTCTGGCACAGAAGATACTAAAATTTTCCATCTACCCTGTTTCCCCATAGATGCTTCTTTGGATAAAATTTAACAGCTGACATCAAAAAGATGCATCTAAATGGGTAATCTAAAAAAGAAACAATGAGCCTGATATAGCTCCAGGTCTTTTTAAGATAAACTTTTCAGCAAGAAATTTCCAGGGCAGTTTTGAGGCTCATGCAAGGGGAGGAATTTAAAAGCAGCCCACAATACACTCCTGCTAACCCTGTTCTACGATTTGCTAATTCCCGAGAGAACTGCATAGCCTTTGCTGACACGCAAATTTAAGATCAAACGGTCGTCTGAAAACTATTTGCAAAACGTTTGAAGAGGGCAAGAAAAAGGGAGGCAGCAAGCAGATTTCCTAATGCTGTATCTTTATCAAAGCTTCACTTGCCATTTTTTCCCACACTGTAACAGCCATTCTTAAGTGTATGCTTGTCTAACATGCTTAATACTACCCACGAATAAAAGCAAATACTCTGGTTTTTGTTGCATCTAAGCCTTCACACAAAACTCAGATGAATCCAGTTAGGCATTTGAGGCCTTTGATCCCAGCTCTTGCACAACTGGGCTTTACTAGAGGAATCCAAGCAAGAAGGAAAGGAGCGTGCACGGCAGACGCCTGGAAAGAGCCTGGCTCTTGTCCAAGCTCTTTCCACCTGCCCCTGATGCTCTACTGAGCGCAAGAGTATTAACGAGGAGACTAAACTCCAAGTTCACATCAGGAGATTCAAGGTATCCACAGCATTTTGCTAAGCTCTTTGCTGAGCTCTTTATGGGACACTTGCAAGACATTTCCTCAAGCGTGCACACTGATGAGGGCAATCCATGCACCCTTAAGCCAAAAGCTGCAGTTGGACAGTGAAGTTCAGAGCTGCTCTTTACCAGACTTGCCAAATAAATTCTGTCTGGAACGGGCACAAGTAGATGACCACATTTCTAGCTCACCAGCTAGATGCCCCTTAGTGCATCCCCAGCTGGATCAGCAGAGGAATGATACACATAACCAATGCAGCAGTGGGATGTCTACGCCGATCACAGTTCAGGAGCTGCTGGGCGCTGTGAATCGAGTCTGAAAGAGTGACTGACCATAACATCTCACGCAGCAAGGTGAATGTTGGAAGAAGAACTACAGAAAAGATGACACTTACATCTACCTATGGTAAGCTCATCTTTTATCTGGCAACAAAGAGGAAAGCAATGCCAAGAGGGCTGCTCTCACCCATCTGGTACATTTTCTACTCTACATTCACAGCAACAGCGAACGCTGCAATTCAGGTCTTGCACTGTGCTGACACTGCTAGCTGACAGTAACTGGGGGTGGCGGGTGTACAAAAGGAGCTGGCACAGCCTCAACATGATTAAAAAAAGCCCTCAGCAGAGCCCACACTTCCCTTTCTCAGAAACCTAAGAGGCTGCTGCAGGTCAGCATAGACACTTATGGTGGAATTAGGAGGAAAGAGCATTGCATTTTCTTAATAGAAAACATGAAGCAAAGGCTATTCATCCTTGGTGCCAGCATGCTATGATTGGCATCGTCCTCCTGCCATCACCACAGCAATCATGATCATCCATTTATGAAGCTATGTGAAGGAAGCTTCAAGCATCAGGACATCTATAGATGGTCCTTGTACAATGGCCTAGGAGGTAACTGATAATCAGGTGAAAGGCATTCACTTTCCGTGCAGGACCTTGCACTGCACACAAAGATTTGCGTGGGCAAGGGTGGGGCAGATGGCTGAAGTTGGAAAGAGTAAGATGAGACAGCAGCAGGACTGGCTGTGGTTTATTAACTTCCTAAATCACTAGGGACATGCTAGGGGAAAGTTTTTGCACAAAATGCCTGACCCCAGCTTGCTGCAAAGTTGGGGATTTTTTATCTTCACGTGAAGAACAACACATGGCACACATCTCTCATTCCAGGGCCTTTGTGTTTGTAGTTGCCAGCACGTTCCTTCCCCTTTGGAGATCAGACCCATCAGCTTTTTATTCTTTCAACTTCACCACGTAGACTCCTTACCTGCTGTACTCCTGGCCTTCACTAAAACTGATGCGCTACCCCTTCAAAAACTACAACAGGAAACTATATGGGGTGGAAAGACATGAGGCTTAGTTACCACAAATTTAAAACAAACAAAAAAACAAAACAAAAAATCTCATCAGAGGTCAGACATTCCCTGGAAACATAAGTATTTCTAGATCTCTGCAACTCTGCTCAGCTCTGTAATCAGTGACTGGAGCAAATGGGAAGCTGCCAGGGTCACGGGAAGAAGAGAACTGCTGGCCTCAGGAACTCTGGTACCAGCAGGAGGAACGTGTCCGGTCAAAGTGCTGCCTGCATTCCTCTGTGGTCTCAGAGACCATGAGACATGAGAAAAATTTATTTTATGGGAAGTTGCGTATGGAAAAAGTCTTGGCTTGCCAGCAACAGTGAGACAGACACTTACAACTTGAGCTGTGAGGCTAACAGAAGCCCCAACACCTACACCAGGTCCCACTCCCTATCCCAGAGTTCAGAAACAGATGCCTCCATGTTGCCCTGCCACAATGGCTGGCACTGCTCTGTCCTTGCTCAAGCTCATTTCACCCACTTCAACACTATGCACACTCACATTGCAGACACCTCTCGTGTTGGCAGGCAGAAGGAGGGTCTGGCAGCAGTTTTTCTCTAGTACATATTTACTACCTTTTTGGCAAGGATGTCAGGTCACTGGTTATCTGGCTCCCAATGAGTAGATTCAGGATTCCCTCTGGAGGAATATTAGATTATAAAGTATTGTTTTCTCCCAGCTCTGTCAAGCAAGTGTGCCGCTCCCTTTTGTTACTTAAGCAGTCCCAGATACAGAAGAGTCACTGATGGTAAAAAAGTGGTGAAGCAGCTGACAATCCTGGTGGAGCATGGATTTGCTATCTTGAGCTAAAGTTCAATTATATGATGGTGACACATTAGCAGAAGTTCAATGAGTTAGCAGTGATTATGAGGGCAGCAGACACAAGCTGGGTCTAGTCTAGTTCTTCTACCTGACACATCACTTTGTAACGATAAACAGACAGTTCAATAGCCTTGTCCGCATTTGCCCTCTCAGAATTGACATTCTGGGGTTTGAGCATGACCAGCCCAAGAAAAGCTGCAGGACAGGACAAACAGGAGCCCTGCTTCAGGGCAGGCCAGAGGAACAAAGCAGAGTAACCATGCAGCAGTAGTTTGACAGCAGTGCAGCACGGAGCACAGCACACAGCCCACTGGGGCACCACATGCAGTGCTACGCAGCCTGGTACCTTCCCAGGGACAGCAGGATAACAAAAGGCAGGGCTGAGGTTTGGTTTGGGGGGGGGGAGGTGGAGAAAAGTGTGAGAGAGAAACCACAACCACAGATGAGAGCATATAAGCAGCAGCAGAGGGCCTCTGCCTCAGAGGCGGGTGCAACAGTCAGATCCCAACCACATCCTGGATGGTACAGGGCATGCTATGGAGGCAACGTGGATCATCTCCCACGCGCAACTGCCCTCCTCCACTGGCCTCTTCTCCCACAAAGCTGGTGCAACTGCTCCTGAACAGACAGAAAGCTGAGGTTCCTCCTCCTCATGACAACCCCAACCCAGGACGCATCCCAACTCTGCCAAAAAGGGCAGGGGCATTCTCTAGCACTCAAAATGCCTCAGAGCATCTCTCAAACTTAGCTTAACCCAGAATTGCTCCAGATCCTCAACAGGTGCATGCTGTGCCATCTGGGCAAAAGCCACACACTCAATGGTATTATACTGCAGCTGACAAAACCATTTCCCACCAGCACTCATGCAGTTCTGGTACCGCCAACCTAGGGCTGTGGGAGACAGCACCCCACACAACATCCTGTGCTTCCACTGGATACAGCTCTGCTGAGCCATCAGGGCAAATCTGCTGGAATTTGTGTAAGAGAGGCTGCCTCTGGCGAGTCCCGTGGCAAAGAGCTGGAGTAAAGAAAGTTTAGAGTTAGTCTTTAGCACAGAGCCACACAGGGGCTAGTCTGAGGCTTGAGAAACCAGCAGAACACACTGAGGTACCTGCGTGTAACATAAGAGTCAGAACACGGCCTCCAGCTTGCCCAGGAGGATGGCAGGCTTGAGAAGTACCCATCCCAGGTCAGTGCAGGCAGGTCCGTACCCAGTCCTACCTAAGATCTGCTCCCACCTCACCAACGTTCCTAACTGCTGTGATTCAGCCACAGGTTTCTGTCATCGGCCTGCGGCAGTTTGATCCAGCCCCAGAGCCAGACACATCACTGCACCTGAGCATGGATGGCCTGGGGCTCTACGCTTCCAAAGATCTGTCAGCTGACCTGTCTGATAGACATGAGCTGGATGGGTGGAGAAAAATACAACAAAAACCCAACCATGCCAGCAAGCACCCTGATGAGGCTGGAGCTGTATCAGCAGAAAGGCCCTATTGTTTGCATAAGCCACAAGCAGATCTTTATCCTCCTCTGCAGTCCATCATGCAGCCATGAGCTGCATGAGCCCAGGGATTTTATTTTGCTCTCATCTAGAGATCTGTATTAAAGCAAAGCCACGGAGTCCCTTCTGCATGTCAACACTCATACCAACCACACTGTCATTAGGAGTGCCTCTCCTGCACCAAGGCAGCCCGAGGACTTGGAAATCCTGAAGGTCACCCATGTTGCAAGTGCAGAAGGGCCATCGTCCGCCTGAAGAGCGGCTTTGAGTTTTGGGAACTCATTGTGATGCAGGGGAAGAGACATGTTAGCAGCTGCAGCAGCAGCAGTGCTTAGAGACACCTGAGGCTGGACAACGCTCACTCCCCGAGCGGGAGGGAGACGCGAGGCGTGGTGCCGGCGGCGCACCGCTTCGCGGCGAGAAAATCCGGTTGGGTTTACCTGGCAGCCGCCGGGGCTTTTCTTATCCCCCCGGGCAACGGCCCGGCCCCGGAGATGCGAGGGGGGGCCCGTCCCGCCCGGCGCCCTGCCCTCACCTGCGGAGCTCCTGGATGTCG
>NW_010510792.1:0-2092 GCF_000687285.1 Phaethon lepturus
GGGCAGGTGAGCCACGGCCAGAAGCAGGGCTCTGCGCTAGCTACGGGGCTTGCAGCATCCCTGGGCAGCACCCCGCTTCCCAAAATCCCTTCTACCAGTGCTCCCCGTCCCGGTCTGACTGGAGCAGCCGCAGCACCGGGGCCTTTTCTCCACCTCAGCAATGCCTTTGCCCTGCTCCCCTTCAGACAGAACAGCTCAGGGTTCAGAGTTTGCCCCAAAGAAGTTCAAGTGTTAGGAAAATCTCCAGTGCAAACAGATTAATTAGTCTAATCAGGTGCATCTCTCTAGAGGAACTGGATTAGTGCTTTTTGGACAAGTATTGTATTAAGCTGATAAGAGAAGATACAAATGCAATGAGATGCTGATTTATTGCAAAGAGACGACTTGACAATTCTCACAGGTTCATGATCTCATCCTTAGGGCTGCAGGTTGCTGCTGAGCAAATAAAACAGCAAGGTGCTCCAAAGTTTCCTTTGACATTGCAAGAGCCACAGAGCCCTGTACGGCCAGGGAGCCACCTCTGCCCTGGAACCTGCTGGCACCGGCCCGGCTGCGCAGCCGGAGCTGCACAGGCACCGGCCCAGCACCCTCCGTACCCAGCGCTGCTGGAAAACTGAGCTTCGGGGGTCTTCACCCGGCACCTGCCCACGCCCAGAGGGAAGGAGTGGCCTGTGTGCATCTTGCATGCTGTTAGTCACCGTGCTGTTAGGTCTGGGAGCTCTGCAAAGGTTCTGATGCCCTCAGGAAGGCCACGGGGGTGATCAGAGGGGGCTGCAAAGTGCTTAACTGCTCCAAGTTTTTTGCCAGTTGCAGCTCAGTTCCACGAGGGCAAAGGCTGATGCACTAGTAAGGACAGCCAGGATTTGATTTTTTTGAATTTATTGCCAGAACACGAGGATATTTGGGGGAAGATTTTATCTAAAGATATAAATTCTGCTCCTTGCCTAGCTCACACTTTCAAGTGCCAGAAGAGACTTCTCTGCTCTCGTCTTGTGTGAATGCAAAGCACCATCTGTTTCCTCTTGTACCGCAAGTCTTGGCATGCAAAGAGTTACCGGGTGCTTCACTGTCTGTCTTCACTCTGAGACAGAAAAGTCACCGAGACACTTAATCAAGGCAGCACATCCTTTACAATATGTCCATTAAGTGACTGTCCACGGGACACCAGACATCCATCCCCCATTTAATCGAGTGTCATTCGTAGTGTCTACCCACATTCAGCATGTTTAAACGTACAAGTGCAGCCCACCGCCTGTGCGATCCAGCACCATTTCAGCAGCTTCCCTCTGTGCCAAGCTGGTGGCATGGGGATTTGCTCTGGCTTTTTGGGGATGGATGGGAACGTTTTCAACGTCCTTGTCTCCCAGGCAGGAGACAGAGTGGATGCACCATCACAGAATCACAGGATCATTAAGGTTGGAAAAGACCTTTAAGATCATCAAGTCATTAACCCAACACCACCACGCCCACTAAACCATGTCCTGAAGTGCCATGTCCACATGTTTTTTAAACACCCTCAGTGATGGTGACTCCACCACCTCCCTGGGCAGCCTGTCCCAATGCTTGATCACTCTCTCCGTAAAGGAATTTTTCCTAATATCTAGTTTAAACCTCCCCTGGTGCAACTTGAGGCCATTTCCTCTCGTTCTATCGCTAGTTACTTGGGAGAAGAGACCAACACCCACCTCATCACAACCTCCTTTCAGGTAGTTGTAGAGAGCGATAAGGTCTCCCCTCAGCCTCCTTTTCTCCAGACTTAACAACTCCGGCTCCCTCAGCCACTCCTCGTAAGTCTTGTGCTCCAGACCCCTCACCAGCTTCGTTGCCCTTCTCTGGACACACTCAAGCACCTCAACGTCCTTCTTGTAGGGAGGAGCCCAAAACTGAACACAGTATTCAAGGTGCAGCCTCATGCTTCAGTGTCTGGGGACTGGGGTATGGAAGGGGACAGGCCAGGAGGTCTCCTTGGCAGGTAGGACATGGAGTAGGCAGGACCACATCAGCAGGGCAAGGTGCCCAAGCATGGTGACAACCTCCATTAGGTGCTCGGTAAGCCATGCCATGCCAGCTTTGTCAGAAGCCATTTTCCCCG
>NW_010510792.1:2143-4658 GCF_000687285.1 Phaethon lepturus
TGCAGTTCCCTCAGCATCACTCAGGAGCCCCCGTGAATGTCTCTACACGGCTATACTTGTCCTTTGCTCAGCTCTGTGCTGCCAGCACAGCAAAAATACAACTGAAACGCACAAAGCAGCAGCCACCCGGGGAAGTGCCATTGGTCATAGTTACAGCGTGCTTAACAAAGTGTAATGAAACGGCAGGTGCAGGCGCTGCGCTTTCCGGAGTCCCATCTATTAGCAGGGAGGGGACACGAGTGCTAATGCGCCAGCCCCGCTTCCCCACCGGGTTGTGAGCTGCAGCTGCCACCAGCAGCAGCTCTGGCTCTGGCGTGGATGGGGCACACCAGGCTCGGCTCCTCACGGGCTCAGGCCACATGAGCTGCTGAGGAAGCCCCATGGCACCCGCTCCCCTCCCTCCTCCACCTTCTCCAGCCACCTACACAAAACAAGGCAATGGAGAAGGCTGGCTGGACGCATGTCCTCCTCCTGAGCCTGGTCTGAGCTTCTTCGTGCCCACACGAGGATCTTCCGCAGAGGCTGCCCCAGCTAGCCCTGCAGGAAATGCAGCAAATCCCCCTCTTTTCTGAGCCCCCCAGATCCCTTCCATCTCCATTCCTGGGTTCACTGTGCAGCCTGGGACAAGGCTGAGCAGCTGCCAGCACTGTGAGGAGCAGAGGAGATCCCTGAAATCACCGCTCTGCAGGCCCATGTGTGACAGGGATGCCAGCTGCCTGCACGCCTCTTGAGTTTGCAAGGTTAATTCAGCTGGGAAAACCTCTTTATGAGCAGGCAGCAAACACACCTGCTCACCACTGCCTGCCTCGCCAGCCGCGGCCTCTCCTGCCCCAGGAGAAGAGGATGAAAAGTTCACAGAGTGAATTTCTCAGCTGGAAGAAAGGCAGAAACAAACACGACTTGAACTATCACAGCAGGCACATTGTTGCCCGCTGCTCAGGAATCAAACAGGCAAGCAGGCAAGTGGCGGATCTAAAACACAGGCAGCTAACTGGAGCACCCAGGAGAGGTGGAGCTGCCTCTGGCCAAGGACCAGCCTTTGCTTCCTCACCCTGGGCACCGCACAGGGCAGGAGTCTCCCACAGCCCCGGCGGGCAGAAAGCTCAACCCACAGCCCCGGCGGGCAGAAAAAAAAGCTCAACCGGCACTAAAGGTAGCCATGCTGTTGGGCAGACACAAAGCTTCTACCTGCTGTCAAGGGGCAAAATTAAAGAGCCCAGAACAGAAAGTCACATTTCTTTCTTTTCCTTCGGGCAGAGGAGATAAAAGGAGATGTTGTTGCTACCCAGCTTCGCTCCACACGAGTATATTGCGCCCATATACCCAGGCAGCGTGACAGGCACTTAGACTCCAGCATGCTCAATCATACCAGCACACAGCAGCACACAGGCTGTTGGGGGAATGGGTCCAGCTCCAGTCTGGCAAGTGTGTCAAGGGAATTTCTGCTCATAAAGGACTGTGTAGCGCACTGCTTCCCTCAGAGACAGGTAGCCCCCAGGTGCTGGGGAGAGGCAGTGCCACTGCTGTGGCTGGACCAGGCTCCCCCATCCCACCAAGCCTCCAGCTGGAGGCCATTCAGGTGGGTACAGCACAGGCAGAACCAGCACAGAACCAGCAACAAGGTACAGAGCCACGCTGATGGTTGGATGTGATGATCTTAGCGGTCTTTTCCAACCATTATGGTTCTATGACGGGCAGCATCTCCAAGGTCGCTTGGGCCTCTCCAAAACCCAGCATGGCCCGGAGGTTTGCAGAGCTGGAGCTGAAGTGGGCGGTGCACATGGTGGCCCTTGCTCTGTGCGGGCAGCATCACGCAGTGCCTGTTTGCACTCTGCCTCAGCCATTCCTGGCATGCATTTGCCTGAGCTGGGCAATGCCCATCCTTACTTCCCTTGCCTTTTCCAGATGTGCAAGCTCACTTTATACAAAACAGCCACATGTTTTCTAGGTAAGACAGAAATCCAGTAGAAGTGGTGACCTAGCTACTTCAGTGCAACCCGTCATTGTCCCAGGGTTAACAGAGGACATTTTACTAGTGTATTTCTTTTCCCTTTCCCCAAAGAGATCTCCAGCCAGCACAGATGGCAATGCAGCTAAAGCCCTGCCTAATCCTGCTTCACTAACTGCAGAAGGTAAAGGCAAGGTTTTGTTGCTTTGAAGCCTCTTCAGAGAGTCTCTGGGGGGCTGATGTGCTCAGTACTGCTGGGAGAGAGGATCTGACATGAGCGAAACTAGCTGGTAGCTCCAAAGAGGGCCAAGCGACGGGACTGCCCAGGTGGTGCCACACGCCGCGCCAGGCAGGAGGCTGTCAGAGAGCGCTGGACTACAGACTCCCATCTTGATGGAAAAGGCTGGTGAAGGAGAGAGATGGGGCTCCATCTTCTTTCAGCCAGGCCTTCTCCAGAGCAGCAGGGCTTCGATCCGAAGTGTTGCAGGAAAAGAATACGCAGCCTTTCCCCCGCGGAGGCAGGCGTGCCAGGCCTGCAGCAGGAGCAGCTCCCTGCCGGTGCAGGCA
>NW_010510793.1:0-852 GCF_000687285.1 Phaethon lepturus
GCCAGCACATCCCGGCTCGGTCGGTTCTGTGCGAGGAAGCTCATCTCCCTTACTTGTTGTGTGTCTCCTTCGGTAAAAGGCAGCTTTGTAGAGACGTGAAACATTATCTCCCTGTCCCTGAACACCGTGTACACAGACTCTGCTCCCGTCTGCCCGTGGCTGACATCCAGACCTCCTCGAAAACTAGAGATGAAGGGAAAGGCGGAGAGAAATGAAGAAATATTAATTGAAGGCTTAGCAGAGACTGCCGGCGGCTGTCAGGGGACAGGGTGACAGAACAAACCATCTCATTTATCTTTATCTAGTAGCGAGCAAACGAGAAAGAACAAACCGTGCGTCATGTGTTGTAACCAAGCATCACCAGCACCCGTCTGAAATTCAGGGTGCGCAGCAGAGCAGTGCCGGTCGGCTGGGGCTGAGCCCGCAACACCGGACAGGGCGCATTTCCATGCGAAGTTCCTTTTATCTACGGCTGAATATAGCCAGATTTTCTCACAACCTTAAAACTGCAGGAAAGAAAGTTTTTCTCTCTTGGCAGCTCCAATTTTTTTTTGGAAAACTCCCCCAGCTTTGAAAAACAAGCCAAAGCTATATTTGCTTCTGCTCTGTACATCCCGCTCATGAGTGAGATGACTTCTGTTCTCGCACAGTAGATATTTTTACATATGACATAGTCTCTTGTTAAATGTATTTGTAAAATCGTTCTTTTTCTTTAACTCACCCTTTGAAGTCCTGGAGTGCTATGGTGTCTCCCAGAAAACTTAAGAAGTTCTTGAAGGCAGCGCTCTCTTCATTATTGCCGAACAACTCCTCCTCTTGGGTCTACAAAACACAGGGCGCATCCTTTGAGAG
>NW_010510794.1:0-8489 GCF_000687285.1 Phaethon lepturus
AGCCTAGAATGGCGTCAGACGTTTGTTCTCTGCTTGGCTCAAGCAGCTGTTGCGTAGAGCGGCGAGGAGCACGCGCCAGCCCGCGCGCAGGGCGGGTCAGGCTCCATGGCGCTTTGCCTGCAGCGCTCGGGGCACAGCCGACTTCTGTTCAGCACCAGTCCTTGTGTCACAAAGTCCTTATTACAGAAAGTGACTTAGTATTCAGGAAGCATATTTCACTTCGGCCTTGGGGTGAGAAGCTGCACGGAGCAGAGGCAGATTGCTGTTGCTAAACTCGGCCTTCTTGGTATGCTCAAAGCGCTGCAAAAGCTCAAATGTTTCTTGCAGAAATTCAGATTGTAATATAACATCAGCCTGCTTACTCTGAACTTTCCTAACTGATAGAAGTGCCATGAGCTTCAGTAAGTCCGCTCCATCGAGTAGTAATAAAGTCATTAGCTGAAGGGTAGTTCCCTGGTGGAAGGTGTCAGCCTTTTTAAGTTGATCCCAGTGGAGGTTTATTGATCCCAGTAATAGTAAAGAGGCACATTTCTCAGAGATTGTTAAAACAGTTGTTTTATGAACCGGATGAACGGGGGGCCTACCCCAGAGGGACTGGCGGAGGAAATGTTTTAAAATGGCTGCCTGCCCCTTTGTTTGCTCAGCTGGAAGGTGAATGGAAAGGCTGAGGGCCAGGGGAAATGAGATTAATCAAGTAGGCAGCTACCCATGGAAAAAAATACCACGACTGGGGTGAGAAAAGCCAAGTTAAGTGACTAGCTGAAGAGACCATTTCACTGTCCGTTATGCACAACCTGGATCATCTCCCGTGGAAAATCCCTCAGGGAGTTTTCCCGAAGAGTTCAGGGAAGAGGAAATCACTGTGAGTTTTTCTCACCCGGAGCTCACCCGCTGTTACAGGACACAAGTGCCTTGAATTGCTGCCTCTGCAGTGCACACTTAAGTTATGCCATCTATGTAACATTTCTGCATCTTGCAGGAAGGAACGCTTTATCGTGCTTTTTAGCCTCTTTCTCCTGTGCAGATTGGAGAAAGTGGGAAGGCTCGCCACAGAAAGAGAGCACCGCTTCTGCCCGCATGGAAGCGAGAGTGTGGGAGGAACGATCTCATTAGACCACTGCTCTGCACTTACATGATGATGGTTCATCTCAGTTCAGCTACTGTTATTACATACAGAGAAAAGTAATGGTGGTATTTACAGTGGGTTTCAGCTCATGTGCTAAACTGCATAAACACAGAAAAATAGAGCTGAAAACATGAAGATAATAAACTCCTAATAACATGACCACTGGGAATCACGACTGATCATTCTGTAGCCTCACTTGGAATACCATTCACCAAGTCTGTATTTCTCCAAGGTCACTGGGAAGGAATATTCATCTTTACAGTTCGGGAGTGTTAAGTTTGGGAATACCATAGTCTGTTTACAGGTAACACACAGTTCCAGAATCATGAACTGGAAGCTGAAACTTGGCAGGTGCCGGAACAAATATATTCTTGTTTACGGAGACATAGGCAGCACCTAGGTACAATACAAACCAGACAGTATCAATTTAGATACAAATGTGAAGAAGGAAAAGTAGATTTAAGCTTTCTCAGTCAAGGAGCAGAAGTATGGAATTGAGGAAAATTATATACTTGGGCATTGCTTGCCCTGGGGTGAAGTGCAGGCATGTAGGAAAATCCTCACTAGCCACACTCTGAACATGAGTAATCACCATCCAGCAGTACCTACTGCAACCTTAGTCTTAGGACTTTGCTCTTTTTTCTCTTGGCACACTGATACACTGTCATTATTTGCAGAGCACAGTCATATTTTTATCGTTTTCCTCAGAGCATGCTTGGTCTTTTTGATTAGAGCTTTTATTTTGTATCACTTTCTTGAGTATTTTGATCAGCATTCATGTGAGCTAAGTATGTAACAAAACTGGTTTTTTTATCGTTTCTTACATAAGGGGCTTTCGTATGTTTCTCACTTGTGACATTATCTCAAGAACTATCATTATATACAGTTTTCAGTCAGTCTGTTTTCTATCACTAGATATCTAGACTTAAATATAATTTATTCTGCAATAGCATGGCTGGAATGATTATGCAATTTAGTATTATTTCTACAAGAAAATGAAATTATTAGAATGACAATGAAGAAGAAAATCAGGTATACTAACAAAAAAGAATAAACCGCATGAAATGACACAAAGCAAGGTGTGACCCAGGAGCATTCACCTCCGTATATCATAAAGCTAAAAAGAAAGGTATTAAAATAACTAACTTATTCAAGCATAATTTTTTTTACTAGATTACACCAGTTACAAGGAATGTTGCAACAGATATTTGTGTCTGAATTTTTAGTATATCTGTTTTATCAATACCAGTTATGACTAAGCTGATGTATTCTGGTCATATGACATTTTGGGGGAGATGACCATGAAGTACAACTGGCTGAATTTTTTCAGGTGGAAAAATTTCCTGTCAGCAATATCCAAGTCTGAGCAAAACAGGTATTAAAACTAACACTCTCGCTTCTTTTCTGTTAAAGGTATCATTTCCATTGTCCTTTTCTCCTTTCTTACTTCTTTTCACTAGGAAAAGGGGAAATGAGACTTTAGAAAGCAGGGGGGTGGGGAAGGAACTGCTTTTACAGTTTCTCTGCTCCTAGGTGGAAATATTGAGGGGCAGGAGGAGATGAATCAAGCCACATGTATGAAATAAAACACTACCAAAATAACAGAAAAAATTGTATGAATATTTGAAATTGAAATAAATAATTTTAAATTTAGTTTTAAAAAAGAAAACTTTTTAATCAGCATGATACTCCTTTGTAATAATTAATTTTATTTTCCTCAATTTAAAGAGAATAACTCCTCCCTTAACCTTATTTGTCTAAAAAAGCCCCAAACACTTTAAAAGCAATCCTATATATGCTTATATTTATCAATGTACTGTTTTACATATGGGAAGCAACTGTCAGATTATTGTAGTATGTCTGCACACCACACACACCTTTACAGAATATTGTAACCTCATGTATGTTCACTTCTACATATTTTCTCTTTAATCTACCAGGTTTTTTTCTTTTGAAAGTTTTCACATACCTTAAGTTGTAGATGGCTGCTATCACTTTGTTTTCCTGTGTTTCTTTCATATTCTAGTGCTTGAGGTAGAGCTGGAAGGGCCTTAACTCATCAGGTCTCTTAAGCACCTTTCTTCTTCTACACATGCAGATAGTGCCAGGTGCTGAATGGGAATGAGATAAAATGTAAGTGGGATGAAACTCACAGCATGTATGTCTCCATACTGTGGAGCAGGGATTTCCTGTACAGAATTACAGACTTAATGTGGAGAGAACTTACTACTTGCCTATTTGCTCATCTGTCCATGTCTAAAAGTCTTCAGATGTCACAACAAAGATTTAAAGTCTCTCTGAAAAGCATTAGTATCCAGCTCCCAGAATCCTGTGTTGTTGGTTCAGCACTGAGCATTGCTGATCTCAAGATTTTATGAGGTCCTTTTGGCAATCTGTACTGAATACAGGTACACAGGGAAGTATTACTCAAGTAAAAAGCTTCACATACTCATTTGCAATGTTCAGCTGAAGAAACACTGTGATTGTCATGTTTGCATGACCTCTTCTTATTTAGTTGACATATAGATTGTTTCACTGTGACAGTCTTAAAAATATATCTCTCTTTCAGTGAATGGATATAAACTGTAAAAAGAGATGGGCCACAGTCATCCCAATCTCATCATGCTGAAGCCTGGGGAGCATCATATCAGATGTATTCCGATGTTATCTGTGGGATCTGAAGTTGTTGGGATTTTTTTGCAAGAGCTGTGCTGCTGAGTTCTTGTTTATCCTGTGCAAGTCAATAGTTCTTTATTTCATAAAAGAGTACATCTACTTTTGTTACTTGGCTTTGAGAAGAGTCTTTAGTCTTTAGTGAGGGAGTGTCTTCCTGTTCTCAAGAGCCTGTCTGCCAAAGGAAACACTGACAAGAACATCAAGGCTCCAGAGGAACTGCTTTTGCATTCATACACATTTTGAACAAACAAGATTGTGTAGAGTAAGAGTTTGCAAGGTTTTAAGGTAAGTTTATTTCTAAACGAATGTTGACACAACAGAATAGAAAGTTTAAATACAATATTTATTGCGATTTATCTTTTTCAAGTCCTACGTACAGGATGTATTAAAAGCATACAACTTAACTGCATTATTTATACAGCATATGTGAAAACTGTATCCCAAAATACTTTCCAGAGTATCTGGAATAAATCACAAAAGAATACTTATCATGGTACAAATGTAGTCATACAATTGACTTATATTTATTTAATGCACTTTCTGGGACCTGCCTATATGGCTTTTATTGATGTTTACAGAAATTTTACTAGTTTCTAATGTTACAGTACTAATTAACCAACCTCAAATAGACAAAATTTATACTGAAGTATTACAGTCAGATTTGTTATTATCTATGCTAATTTACATTGCTGCTCATTTGACTGGAAAGCTCTACATTTTCATGTAACACAATTATATAAATACTGTTCCTCTCCTGTTCTTCAGTTATGAAATTTAGACCAGTAGTCCAGTCAAACAATGGTCATCCAGCTCACTGCATGTCAAAATGCTCTTAAAATATAGGATAGACTTCATCCTTATTTGGTTTAGAAAAAAAATATCCTATTTCATTAAATTGCCAAGACAGTATTTATACAAAAAACTTTTACCGGGAAAATTCAACACCTTGCTCCAGTCTTGGTAAAGTCTTGAGCAGATGATCATCACTTTGCAAGTCTCAGAGTTAAAATAACTTGCAGTATTTTCAGAGGAGATCCTCAAGACTATACTAAAAGTAGAATGAACTTCCTTTTGAAGTCTGTGTCAAGGCAGCATTTTGATACTTCATCCTGCCCTCCCCTGCTATTGACTGAGCATCTCATAGTCATCAGGCTCTGTTTTCTGAATTCTGGACAAAAACAGAGGAATACAGTATTTTTACTTATTTAAACTTGTCAATTCATGTCTTTTACAACAATATGCAGTTCCTTTTTTCTATAAATACTACCTTCATACATTCATCTTAAGTTTAAGGTAACTTTCATAAACTATGGTTCAGAATTAAATTCCTGAAATACAGAGGGACTATTTGGGCACAAAAAATGTTAAAAGGCATTATGTAATGAACTAAACCTGCATCCCTAACAGACAGTAATATAGCCAGTTGGGATTAGTTTTTGTGTCTTTTTCTTCAAAAACGATACTGTCCAAATATTTGCTGTTATCAGCCACTAGAGGGAGATATGATTACACAAGTACAAAGCTTCTCCCTGACATTTGAGTTGGGTCATTACCCATCATCTTTTGGGTTCATGAACATACACTTCCAATCTAAATACTTTCTTAGTTAAGAGTTTCACTTCATGATCTTATTTGTTCATAACCGTAATTCATTTAGTTATGGATCAAATTAACTGTTATTTGGGAACTTTGTTTAGCAAATTCAGTCTCCCAAATTCACTCAAGCACCAAAACTTCATTCTAATAAAAAAATACTCTATGCGCTGTTAAGACTACAGCTTCTCCATGTGTCAGCTGTTTCCATGTCTTTGGTATTCAGGTACAAGACAATTCGTCTGCTTTGCATAATGACAGGGTGCTGTTTTTATAGGGAGCAGACTTTATTTTCAGCAACCTTCTCTTCAAGCCCTTTCCCACTCTAGAGGTTTTGCACCTCTTCTCTGGTGCTATTTAAGCAAAAGTGTGGTATTACGCTTGTTTACTAATGTGACAGCTGGAGGGATTTCTTTGCCCTTTTGGTATCTATGAGATCTGTTGCACTCCCACATACCATGCAAAGTAAACAGTTTCCTTTTAGAGCTATTAAAACTAATGATGTATTTTTAAAAGAAACATTGAGCAGCTGTTAATGTTTGCAACTTCTATACCAGTGAAGATCACAGGCTTCCTTCACACAGTAGATAATTTACCTTTGTTAATGGCTTTGATTGCAATTACTTCTTGAATAATCCATAATATTGTGTTTGGCTTGTTAGAAAGAATGACCATTTTAAGTTCTTGAGTTGAACAGGTCATGAGGTAAAAAACAGCTTATGTGCAAACAGAGAATGACCTGAGCACAAAAGCTTCTCATTTTATTTTGTACATGCTTTGATTGTATCAAGCAATTGGTGTTCCTGCAAGACACCTATACCACATCAAAACAGGCTTCTTTAGTAGTTAAACAGTACAGCTACAGAATAACAAAGTTCTCTAACAAATTCAGAAACCCACGGAATAATGCAGGAATAAGATTTGGATTATGAGGTCAATATTATTTTAAATATGACTCTACTGAGTATACTTAATTTGAACAGACAGTACTGAATTTAAGAACTTGCATTAGACTGGAGATAAAAGCAATCACTTTGTGAAGCCCTGTGCAAGGTGAGTACCTCCTGGGGTTGATATTCAATGCAAGAACAATATTAATCATACAAAATGTAAGTTGTTTGTCTACTATAATAGTTACTGTAATTAAAAAAAGTCCTTCATTTATGTTAATAGAACTATAAGATAAAATTCATAATCCATTTTAGTTCACTGGGAGTGGGAGATTAAAACAAGATGTAAAAAAAATACCCTATATATTTTTAAATAAGTTCAGTACTCGGTGCAGTCAGTCCTGCTGGTACTTTGAAATCAAAGATAAGATTTTAAGTGCTTTGGGGGGAAGAAAAAAGAAAAAAGGAAAAAGAATAAAAGCATACTCAAAAATCAAAATCCTGATTCAGGATTACTGTTGCTGTGGGAATTACAGGGACTGCTGCAGGTTGCTGTAGGCAAAATTCCGTTTAATGAAAATTCCGTCCTCTAATGGCAAGTAAATAAAAAAGAGTGACAGGGATTTTCCTACACAATTACTATTGAATGTATCACCAATAGTCAGTCTGCTCCATGATTGAGGAAATGCAAACCAGTGCCTTGGTCCAACAAAGCAAAATCCATTGTGATCTGCTCTATCGTGTACTGTTTTGAGCAACAAACACAACATTCATCTGCATGCGTTAGGGAATTGTTTGAAACAGCCCAGTTGCATCTCTCCCTCCCAGCAAACAAATGCTGGTTACGAGTGCACTTTTTCCAGGTGAGCAGAGCCCTCAACTATACCAGGTCTCTATGACAGGCATGAACAGCCCTCACACTTCCTACATGGACAAAAGGGGAGCTTTCAGACTAATGCCCTCTGCCAGCATAGTTTCAGATACTGCTTCTAGTAGTATTGAAAATAAACTCTAATAGAGCTTCATTACACAAACAGAATTACAACACAATTGAAGAAAAAAAAACCTGTACAGCTATACAACTCCTTCCTTACAGGCATTTAAAATGACACATTGCACTAGACAGCTTCTAAAGAAGCAATATTGACTGCTGTTTCACTCATCCTGCTTCTTCCATATCCACCTCACAGTTAAGGTCAGTAGTAACTTCAGATACAAAGTTACTAAAAAGCTGCTTTCAGGATAAATTTAGCAAGAACCCATGCTGCTGCTGTTCTTTATAACTTGATAAAAATTTATCTACTTAAGCTGCAAAGGCGCAAGATAGTTGCTCGTATTTAGAAAGCATGTTGACTTGAATGCTCAAGATGTACTGTTCTTTGTGCTAAATTCCAACACTCTCTTGAACGGCGTGTATGTCCTCACCGGCCTTGCACTTTCAGGAGATCTTCTGTTCTCAGTACTTGTACTGTTAAGAAGACAAGAAAAATCTTACAGAGTTAATGTCAGTATCAGACAACTAGGCTGGAAATGCCACGGCAATGAACTTGTGCCTTGTTAGTGATATTGGCAGGCTAAAATTAAACTATTCAGTGTATTTGATGTGTTCCGTATTTCTTTTCCGTAACACCACAAGGAATATTTCATTAAAACCATGGCAGATACTGACAAGTGCAGGCATCTGCTGGAGCTCATATTAGAATGTCCAGCAATACAGCTACTAGGGCTAAGATCTTGCAACAATAAAGACAGCAATATTAGATTTAAGAACACAATTAATTGTGAAGAGTAATTCCATAAAATTTAAACTGCATGGAGGTAAATTTCTGCATAGAGATAAATCTCAAAAAATAGGAAAAATATAGGGTAAGTAGGGGCTGTGGTTACATACAGAGGGGCCCCAGAAAGGACAACAAAGAGAGCTTTCTGCGGCACCCTGAGCAAAAAACACTGTTTTTGAGGTTTCAAAACTCATGCCATTAAAATACGCTCTAGGCTGAACACTGAAATTAGTGTATTTTTAAATTGGGAAGGAAATTTTAGTTTGTATTGCAGCTTGCTGATTTCATATGCTAATTTACACCCCTCAAACTAAACTGCCCTGCAAATTGAATCGTTAAGATAAAGAACTTTACTTGTTGGTAGTAAAAGTAATGTGCAGTGGTCCTCCTTGCCTTACAATTTTGGTTTCTGTTTCACTCTTT
>NW_010510794.1:8520-23822 GCF_000687285.1 Phaethon lepturus
GAAGATTCAAGTGCAAGCCCATAGCCTTGCTCCCAGGGCTCAGTGCAACCCTGTTGCAGTGTTCAGGGCAGAGGAAGGGGAGGAGGAGAAGGGGAGGCACAATACCTGGATCTTTACGAAGCCATGCTACAGAGCCACTGGCTACCACATGTCAGAGACAACCATTCCGGTGCAGAAGTGGTAATGCTACCATGCTGTTTACTTGGCAATCTTCCACCTAAGGCTAGGATATCTCCAGAAACACCTGCAGCCCTAAACTGTTACTGTTGGTGTCACCTGCCCTTTAAAATGGTCCTGCACTCATCTCCCAGAACACAAAGAATAAAGCATGCATGAAGCCAGCATTAACCAGCCTCAGGGTTGAGCTGTCCATTGTCTTCTGCTGCACTGCCAGCAGTCACATTTCATCAGTACTTGCCATATTTCACAAAATCAGATCTTCTGAGTTCTAGCTTTACTCTCTGCTTAATCACATTACTGTAAACATGTAATCCCCCAACGGTTTCCAATATGTTTGCATCTTTAAAAAAAAAAAAATCCTACTCCATAAGTCGCTGAAGTACACTACACCTAACAGATGTGCTCTTTTAAACTTAGTGTGGATTGTGGGGTTTTCTAAAATTTTCTTAACACTTTATTAGCACAATGGTTTACTAATACAGCACCAATTAGGGACATTATGAAGAAGCTTCCTATGAACAAGCAGAAAAAGTAAATACCTGTATGGAAGATCACATCCTACAGCAGTATCTCTGGTTTCTATATCGGTCTTTGGTTGGTTTTCCATTAAATAGTCCAATTTATCTTGTAATTCTTTATTCTGGAAAACAGTAATTTTCATCACAAGTTTATTTATTTAAATTATGTCAATTAAACAAGGAAATAAAATAGCACATTGGCTTATCCCCACAAGAAATAATGTAAAAGTATTTATTGAGAAAATACAGGAAACCTTTCTTCTGGGGAAAAAATATAAATTAAACCAACAGTTTTATTCAGAAGCTTCTGTTTTAAGTAATTATAATACTGTTATAAAATTGTATGTTAAGAAACTCAGCATGAATATTGAGACTTTGTATTACATACATTTCTCACGTGACTGGTGTCATAGGTTTGATTTCCATACTGAAGAACAGCAAATACATACAGTTAATATGCATTCAGATAACATCAAGTGACATTGGTTCAAATTTTATTTGGTTTCATAACATAATCAGAATAATATAAACTTACAAAGTAATGCCTTACCTCACATTCTAAGAAAGAGATTTTTTCTAAAAGCTGTATTATAAATAATTCCTTTTCTTTTACTTTCTTCCTTAGCATTTCAATCTATGAAGAAAAAGAAAACAAAGACATTTAGTCAATTGGGGATGGGAAGAGGAAGAAAAAGACCTAGATACCACAGGAATAAAACATGTTTACTTTTATTGTTCAGCAACAATTGAATACCTATACATATTCACAAACTGCTTTAATCCATAGATTAGCTATCATCCCATACAATTAGGATTGTTTATATAAAGATGATACACATACACTAACACGTCTTTTAAGAATTTCTATTCTTCTGGAAAGAGAATGGAAACTCAAACATTGTCACGTAACAAAGCAGACTAGAGAAAACTTCATCTTGGATTCAAAGGCCTTTGCTCTAGTCCATTTTAACTACACCCAAAAATGTGTTGCGCATTTGCTATTTTCTTATTTGTTCAGTTATTTCCTGGCATACCAGACTCCTTGAAAAAAGTGCATTTTCATTTTATACCTAGGGAATACAAAGAAGTTATTTAGAAAAGTTAATGAGAATAAACATAAAAGTTAGCTGCACCAGAAGCATTGAATGTTAATACTGTTCTACATGGAACAGAAGACAATCCTCATATTCTGGGACTTCTGCTGGTCATAGAGCTATACGACGAGAACTTTTGCATTAAATCTTTCCCTGCTACCAGCACAAGCAGGTATGACCAGAGAAACTGGGTATGACTCAGATTTTATACCAGTCCTTTGCTGCTGGCCCAAAGCTGTTCTGATTGTGTGGAAATTTCTTAACATGTGAAAATGAAGCTCCTAGAGCCACAGCTTTCCTCTTCCCTTCTTCTGAACCCTTTGCTTAAACCAAGATTTGCTCTGTGAGGTTCATACTGTTATCAGCAATAGTCTAAGAGACCTGTTGACTAGCACAGAGGTCCGTTCCTTTCAGTTGACCACGTGTAGGAGGCAATAGCATCTTGTGCAAACGAACTGAATTTTCTCCTCGGACCAAAGGAAAAGTTACTTGCTCTCTCTCAACCCCTGCTGACTACACCTACTAAAATAGCGGCTAATAAAAAAAGCAAGCCAAAACAATAGCTAAATAACAACTTCAATTGTTACTGCTTCCCCCGGGAGGCAGTTCAGGTTATTACTCATAGACAGCTGTAGACACACACCACTTCAGAAGCACAGAGGACAAGGTGCTTCCTATATCTGTAGTTACAGTCGACTTTAGATGTGGAAAGGAGTGTTAAAAAAATTTTTAAGGAGAATCATAAGTAGTGCACTGAAAGATCAGCTGGAGGGACAAAAGCAATTCTGCATCATGTTTGCGTGCAAGTAGGAACTGGGAGAAGATGGATTTCCCACTGTGTTCTGTGCTCATGTGAGTCTTGTCCTATGGCGACAACAATGAAAGCTGATAGCAGCGGATACTCTTTTTGCTCAGTGTTAAATGGTGTCAGGTCAGTAATTTTTCCAATTAAATTTCAATCCACCTTTCCTGAACAAACCACTTCAGGTCAGAAAGCATAGAAGTCAAAAAACCATATTTTCCTCCAATTAAGTCCATGGGAATGCGTCTCTCAACTGAGGTGCTGCAACATCATTAGCTAAAGCCCTCTCCTTGCTCTGTGCCAGCTTTCTTTAACTAGGCAGAGCCCAACCAACAACTTCTGCTTTATCAAACAGTGTATTATCTAAGGCAATTGTCTCCACAATTCATTAAAGTAAATTAAAGACATAAAAAGTTTCTGATCTTAAGCCTGAAAGCAGAATCAGAAGTAAACCAAGCTAGTAAGTGGATGGTCCACATCACAAATGGAATGCCAGAGTCTGCCACGCACTGCTTTCAGTAAAGTCTCTATTACTGTATATATCAAAAAGTGCACCCCTTAAATTATATTAGATGAGGAAAGAAAGATACTCAAACTGTCATTACACCACTAGAAAAGTGTGTATCCCACACATTCCTTCACATTTTGGGGCAATATGCCAACAGCGAAAAAACCAGATCTATGCCTATAGCCTTTTTTATCACAAGAAAACTATAAAAATATTTATGCATAATAAAAAATAGGTATTTTCTATAAAACTTCACATTAAGTGAGGTAGCTTTTTTTGGTCAAATTACTGATTGGCTGTGGGCTTCATTGATACAATTTTAAGGAAAAAAGTAAAATGTATTTGTTAGCAAAAATATTTGGTGGACTTTTACTAAAGTGAATTAATTTTGTTAGAACAGCCAAACTGAAATCAAGGAAAGCTCAGAACACATTAATTTTCCCTGCCAGTCATTATGTTACATTGATATGCAAGAAAGGCCATTTCCAAATACTTGGGTCAAATTTTCCATGCACTCTCACCAGTCACTTTTAAACTGTGTATCATAAAATCAATTTTGTGAAAGAACATTAATGAACTCCTTCAAAACCACCAGGTAAAACTTTTCAGTATGTCTGGAAACAATGATCAGTAGAAACATTCACATCCTGCTAAAAGAGAATTATAAAATTCTCAAAAGGTACAATAAGCAAAACAACAGTAGTACTATCACTCTCCCAAAAATTTACTGCTAGGTATCGTAAAACATTTCAACCAAAACATACAGAACTATGAAGAAAATGAAGCAAAAGAAATGCATAAAGTAAACAAAAAATGAAAAGTTATAAAACTAACTCAACTTAAATTTAGTCTTCATGGTCTTCAGTTATCACATCTCATTGACACAATGATCATTTATTAAATCAGGTATTTCCTTTTTTTCCTCTTTTACTTCAAAGTGCATGCAAAAACTATCTATGTCTTCTAAAGCTATTATCATTTCAGTTCTCAAACCACAGAAACACAAAGATTGTAGCATTTTCAGAAAAATCATATAACATATTTTGATCTTCATATTTAAATACAACTTCATTTAATAGTGTGACTAATTTAAGTCAGCTATATCTTCACTAGCTCAATAGCTTCAGTCCTGCCAATAAATTTCACTTCAGAAAAGATAAACTGTTCTTTTAGGTCTTCCAAGTGGGTCTTCTCTATTAACATTCTGTTCTCCTGCTACATGTACGAGAAAGTAATTTTAACACCAGTAAGCAGTACAGCAGAAAGACAACTGAAGCCAAGCACAGCTATGTGATCAGGGGAGGGTTTTGCCCTGACAGATGTCCATTCTTGTTATTAAAGATAATATACCTCATCAGCTACCTATTCTGTTTTTCACATCAAACACAGAATATTTCTGGTTCCAAATAAGTGACTGAATTATCTATTATCCAAAACCAAGACCAAACTCTTGTGTTTCATAGCCATTTACCTGAAGTTATATTCAGTATGTTTACCAGTATTATGTACAAATAGATTTCTTAAATTAACTTAAAATTAAAACTTATTAATTAAACTTAATTAAAACTTATATTTTAACTTAAATAACTTAAAATTAAAACTTATATTTGTTTATTCTTCACATTGGCCACAGAGACACAAGGTCCCTAAAATAACTCAAAAATTTTCTTAACTAGAATAGTCTGAAGGCAAAAATTACTATGGACACCTTAAAAATCTAACAGAGAATACAAAGATGAAGACCTTGACAAACAGCTTCCTCCCCTTCCCAAACACAAATGTGAACTCCAGAAAGACATTTTGTCACTTCGCAGGAATGTTACTGCTTTTACTTTTTTGTGTGTGTGTGTGCGCGTGTGTGCGTGTGTGTGAAACCTCCAAGGGCTGGCAGACTGAACCATACACAACAGTAGTCCCCTACTATGTTTACATAGATTTAATGGGTTCTGGCTGGTACTATCTACTTTGTCCCTCTGAAGAATTATGGCAGAATTTTAAAATACGCCTTCTCTTCTACAGCATGGTGAAGAGGCAATGTGATAGTATATCGGCACACACACAAAGTCTTAGTCTAGCAGTAAAACAGAATGGAATGATTAGACCATGCCAATTACAGATACGATAAGGCTGTGAATTGGGTAACTTATATAAAACCTTTTGGTGGATCTTTAGAACATTACGAACTCAAAGATACAGCCACACAGACTAAATACATTCCAGGAGAAGTAACTTCAGCAGCGGCTAAAATGAGAGAGGCTGTTTCAGTGCCAGGGAAGAAGTCCTGCAGTCCCTGCTCCCCAGATGCAGCAGAGCTACCCTTTGAGGCCACTGCAGAAGGAAAGCAGGGCCAGAGTGTAGCAGGGCACCTACAGTACTTCATCCAGACATGTCGCATCCCCAGACACGTTGCCAACTAGTTGTCTCAGCAGCTACTGCAGTTCAAGGGCTGAAACAACTTCCAAAATTATGACACACCTTTAAACCTACCCACAGGCCTGACACAGATGACACATCCCACCAGAGTAGTTTACTACAAAGAAAAGTTTATTTACTGAATAAGGACTTGAGTACACATCATCTTATGCCATTAGCACCAGAAGTAAGCAAACCTGATTTGATTAACCCTTGAGGGGATATGACACAGGAAACCAGGAAAAACAGGAATAACTTTATGGGATTATGTTAATATATTACTATATTAAATAAAATGCAACCTTAATTCAATACATTTATAGAAATCACATTGCATAAAGTAAAAGTGACGGTGTTCTTTGAGAGAGGAATGTAATAAGAACACTGGATCATAATGCTGATGCTGGGTAAAAGCACTTCAAAAAATAAGATTCATGTCTTGCTACTTAATGTCATTTTGATTTTTCCATAAAAATGTTAATTATGGCAAACTAAAATAAGATGATAACACTTACAGCGCCATAAACCTGTATTGCACAAACCCAAGTCTTCAGAGTGTCTTTGTTTCAAGGAGTTGCAGACGGAACAATAGATTTTGACTTCTGGTTGAATATAAGGTAAGGAGAAGGAGAGGAAAAACCATATAGGTCAAGCAATACTGAATTGAGGGCCCAAGTAATGGCCAGAATAGCCTAGGGTCAGAAACAAATCAGTGCAAGCCAAAGACTCTCAACTCTTGGATCTGAGTCACTTCTGGACTGACTCCAGGACAAAATTATCACCAAGATGTTCCTACATTTCTTTGCTCAATGCCCAAGGGATATAATCCACCTCATCCTTGCAGTGTCTGCAGACTTTAGCATTTCAGCTCACTGCCAACTCGGCAACTTGCTCCCAAATCTGCCTATTGCACAACTACCCTCTCAAATTTCTCCACCATTTTGTGCAAGCACTATCCAGGTACATCCTTCAGTCTCTCCTCTTCCAACCTTCGCTAGAAGTGCCCAGATAGACTTTCCCTGGCACTTATATCTTGACCTGACTTGCATTGTTAGACTGACTTCTTCTCCCAAGTAACTAGTGATAGGACAAGAGGAAATGGCTTCAAGTTGCGCCAGGGGAGGTTTAGGTTGGATATTAGGAAAAATTTCTTCACTGAGAGGGTGGTCAGGCATTGGAACAGGCTGCCCAGGGAGGTGGTGGAGTTGCCATCTCTGGAACGGTTCAAGAAACGTGTGGATGTGGCGCTTCAGGACATGGTCTAGGGGACATGGTGGCGCTGGATTAATGGTTGGACTTGATGATCTTGAAGGTCCCTTCCAACCTAGTGATTCTGTGTGATTCTGTGACTAGCCATTCTTTTCCCTGCATGTTTCTACCAGTATTTCACGTCTACATTAAGCAGTCAAACAAAACCGGCAAGCTACTTTGCAATATCATTTTACATTAATGACCCATTCATTCCTTTCAAAACAGTTCTGCTAACAGTAACAATACAAATTTAGCAACCCTGGGCCACACCATCAGCCTCTTTCCTATCACTTCATTCTCTCTTACTCTCCCACCCCTCTGTATTCATTGCTCCTGCTTCCCCTTCTCCCCTGGGAGACATCCGGCTATTCCAAAACTGGAAGAGAAGAGCTACAAGGCCCAAGCGACAGTTTGACAGTGCCCATTTATCTGGTCTGCCAGTGACTGAGGGGCATCATAAGCTTAGGCCACCCCAGGGGTGGGGAGCAGAGCAGATTCCCCCCAATGCCGTAACAACTAGGAGAGATGAAGGCCCTGGCTCCGTCCCTCAGTACACACGTGCCGCTCAGGAGCTCTGCGCCTGGCGACAGGCCAGTGTGGCAAGGTGCAGGCGAGCTCAGCCCTTCGGCCACCTCACTTCAATCCCCAGCATTCGGCTGTCAGGCACAGGAAGGGCACGTGATCTCTCCCCATCATGGCAGGATCCGCAAAGTTCCCTGCAGATTGTGGTGAGTGTGCAGGTTGCATTTCACACACCCACTGCAATTTTTAATGATCTGAATCAGCACCTAAGGCCCCACATGCAATGTGAATCATCCTGAATTTATCTGCTGGCTCAGGATCAATATGGCCACAGCACTTCTTTTCAAGCTCTGTCCTGCTTGACTCAGTCCTATTGCTGTTACCACCTCTATGCTTTTGCCTCCTCCTAAAACCTTGAGGTCATTTCTCTCAATCTCCCTCAATTTCCAGATTGTCGCCTTATCTTGTAGCAACTTCCAGAAAATTCAGTTCTTCTTGTCCATCCCATCAATGAAGATCTGTTTCTTTCTTGCTACTGCACCTTATCAAGTCTCCAATACATCTTCTCAAATACCAAAGATGTCATGCTATTTGAATTGGCTGTGTAAATACTTTTTAGGAAGAGCTGCACTTATTAATTTCTCTTGCTCCACCAGGCAACTAAACTTTGCTTCAGTAAGATAGAAAGCTAGATGTACAAGTCAACAGCATTAAATTGATCTCATGGATAGAGCAGCTAAGAAGAACAGTCAAGAGGAGAATTGCAAGACCTAAAAGAAAGAGTCTAAAGAAATGCTGGAGATGCAAGGAGTGATATTAGAAGGGAAGTCAACAGAATTACAAAGAAATTAAATCAGAAGGAAAAAGCATCTTAAGAGAGAATTAAAGTTGTGTCCAATTGTAGAGCCCTTATAAAGTCAGTCTGAAATAGCAAACTTGATTTTATCCTGTGTACTCAGACACAGTTCTGGAGGTTTGAAATATACAGTGATCTATTGGATTGGAACAGATCCAGCTGTTAGGTAAACTCAGTTAACATTTACCGCTTGATATTATCATCCATTAGTTTAAAATATTTATCAGAACATGACAGCGTTAATATATTTAGGTATTATATATTATTCAAGTATTTTCCTTATTAATCTACCATTAATGGATTGGGCATCCATAACACTGATACAGAGACATGAACAAACTGGTCATAAATATGACTAAACACAGGACAAACACATACTGTATGATAAAAAACAAGACAGACAAGACATTGCAACATCAGCCTGAACTCTCAGAGTTAATTGCTGTACAAGGAGAGCAAGATTTTACTCAGTCCAGTATTTCACTGGAACTTAAGTGGTATTTATCAGAGGCTAGACAAGAGTGTTGAAATTTTTTCAAGGAACGTAATACAGTTAAATAGCAATGAGCACCTTCACCTTTTAATGCTCCTTAAATCACTTAAGCGACCTCTCAATGCTTTTTGTATTTTAAAACTCCTATTGTATTTAAATAAAAAAGTGACAACTGATTTAAGTTAATGCACCAACTTAAGAGACCTTCCTAAATTAACAAGCTGTGTGAACACATTACACCAGTCTCTGATGTACATCTATTGCTAAAGCAGGTCCACAGGGCCTAGATGTCCTAATGAGTTATAAACACTGGCACGTTGTCTAACAATTCAACCCACCTTATTCAGATCTACCTTAGTAATGTGCAAGTTTTCTAATTAATGACTTGGCCAGGCAATTCCCAGCTAAAGAGCTGATGCTATGCATGTATAAACACTCTCACCAAACACCAGCAGTGATTCTGCTTCTGCCAATAGATAAGCAATGTACTGCATTGCTCAAGTCCACTGAGGGCTGCCAAACACTTGAATTGGGGGGTGGTGAGTTATTTATGTTCTGCCATTTGTCATCTTCCTCCAAGTTGCCAAGGTGCGTTTCTCTTTCCTGTGTGTTTTGCTGTTGTTGTTTTCTTTTTGCTGTAGGTACTGTGCAATGCAGATTTTGGTTAGGAAAAATTTGGCATCTGTCTGTGGCTGGTAATTTCATCTTCTCCTCCTCTATGTTTCTGTGTGGCTTCTTTTACTTGACCTAAAATTGAAACTGTACTTCCATATTAAAACTGGGATATTTTTCTATATATCTGGAGTTGGAGTATCTTGATACAGAAGTTTTCAGCTGGTTAAGTCTTTGGTAGGAAAATTTCTTCTTTATTCCCCATTTGTGCAATACAAAGTATCTTCTGTATTTGGCATATCATTTGCTCATTAGCACTTTGTCCTTTCATGCAAGTATCTTCCACAACAGAACAGGATACAGTTTCTCCCTGGTGTTTGGTCACCATTTATTATCCAACGAATCTGAGACTAAA
Organism: Phaethon lepturus; assembly: GCF_000687285.1. NCBI lineage: Eukaryota > Metazoa > Chordata > Aves > Phaethontiformes > Phaethontidae > Phaethon > Phaethon lepturus. The sequence goes on from NW_010510794.1 coordinate 18,184, forward strand.
GCTGGAGAACAGCTCATGGGCCATGACCTAGAGACAGTTCAATTCAGTAGTTAGGGGAATTTCATGTGAAACCTGAGTTCTGTACATAATTTCTTGGCATGGAATCAAATACCCTTTTCTCTTCTCAGTCCCTTTCGGAAGAACTCTCTACATTTGCATCAACCCACTTGCCTTGCTGACAAAATGTAAACGTTTATTTCCTTCTCTCTCCTGCTTCTCAACAGTGAAACAATATTACATACAAAATAAGCTTATTGGGCCATGAAACTGCAATCCATTTCAACGGCAATTGCACAAATCTCAAAACTAAAGCTCTCTTAAATCTCTCCAGGTTTGGAACTGAGATCAAGCCAGGAAATACTTTGGTAGCTGATTTAAAAGCTCTCTCCCATCTCCTACACTGGCACAGACAGAATAAACTGATTGACCATATCGAATAAGTAACATAAGACAAGTTTTCACCCCTCTCACAGAACAGCAGCAATTTCAAGCCTGAAAGAAACAGTGTGGTAGCAGTTTCCCATGCTCTCCCACAGTGCCTCTGTGTCTGCACCTGCCTGCCCAGTTCCATCTCTGCATTGGACACTCCTTAGTGGAAGGGCCTGAAGTTTGCGTGCTTTCACCCTTCACGCAGTGAGTCTCCCTGCAAATTTTTCCTCTAATTGAACTGGCTTTTTCCTGGATTGTATTTGAAAGTGTCTCTCTGCCCAGCCATACTTAAGATGGCTACTAACTGAGTCTACCATTATTAACGTTCACTGATTTCACCACTGAGCTCTGTGTGACCCACTCTGGCCATCTGTCTCTTCTCACACTTTTTTTGAACGCCTGCTATGTACAAACAATATGAGAAAAGGGCTGGGTTTCTACACACCTGCCAAATGCAGTTCAACACAGGGATAAATCTGTCAGCCTTAAACCATCTGCAATCTCTCTCCAACAAGAACATGAGACTTTAAGACTATGCAGGATAACTTTCTACTCAGCTGGTGCTCTAATGGGCTGCAATCTTGACTCTCACAGCAGAGAATCCCTACAAGGCTGAAAAATGGGCATGCATGGATCTAACACATCGAGACGTTGAAGGTCACCAACTCCAGCAAACTTCCATTTTATTTCTTCCATTTATTTTCTTCTGGAAGTTATTTTACCTGCTTCTATTTAATTTATGACTGGTCTGGCAAGGTCAAGTTGAAAAAGGTTCTATTAATGCCTGAGATGGAACGGTTTATTTAAAAAAAAAAATGTAAGAAGCAAATTATTTCTTTGCTAAGGAGTATAAGCACACTGAACTGTGATTGCCCTTCTCTGCATGGGCTCACATGTACCGCATTCAGTACCAACAAGATGGGTCCTGTGAAACGGAAGGCTTTAATACTCTCTTCCTTCATGGCCTTCTACATTTGGTACTTCTCTGCCAGCATCCCCTTTTATGCATGTCTAGATTAGGACTGACTACAGACTCCTGACACATTTTTAAATGCCATCAAAACAGCATTGGAGGGGTTAAAGCTGCCTACTGCATCACAAAACTCCACCATAAAGCTTCTCTTTCACTTCCTCCTGACTGCTTGCTGTTCTTTTACAGAATGCCCTGCACCTGTCCCTTGCAAATGATCCATCATATTTCCCTAAAAAGGCCTGGAGAGCAATCTATTTTGTGATTTTTCAGCCAGCAGATTAATCCCAGTACTTGTTCAATTTTGACAGTTCTCCGTGTGAGTTTGGAGCAGCATATCGTGTTTGTTCAGCACTCCTTTGAAAGGATGTTCATTTCTGTAGCTGCACTTTGTCTAAGTTTGAGATGGTAACAGCATAAACCCGTTGTGGTTTACACTGAAAACTCATTTATACTTCAGATCTGTGTCCGAATATACCAAGATAATACCGAATAAAGCTCATCCTGTAGTCAAGCAAGCATAGGCTTTGCCATCATTCTCACCTAGTTCATATAGTTGTTTTGTTTCAGCCTCTAACAAAAGCACTGCTGATAATTTTGGCTATTTACTTTCTTCCCACTTCTGAGTTTCCCAGATTAGCTTTTTCTCAGTCTATTCTCATGCAACAGAGAAGCTAAGTGTTTCAGAAAGCAGGCTTTCTAGCTGCTTTGACATTCTTTCTTTCTCAATTGTATTCTTTAAATGCAAGTTATTGATCATTATAATAGTCTCATAAGCCCTAAGATGGAATGTTATTTTACAGATACCAGCCATGAAACTATTGCAACAATGAGTAATATGGCAGGTTTTCGTGACACTTTTCTAGATACTCCTAGCCGTTACATTCTGCGTTCGATTAAATTTAATGTAAAGAGGACGTGCGTTCAAATGTAACCTGATGAACACATTTTCTGCAACCTAAGTAGTACTTTACTCTAGAAAGTATATTTAGTGCTGCTGCTCACTAGTTTTTAATTTAACTCCAAAACAGACTCTTCAGATAGCATTCTTTTTCAACAGCCTACTTTAAGAAGTATTTTTGTTGCCAGTTTCTCAGCTTCTATGGCATAGCTAGAAAGTGTTGCTTAAAGTGAGCCTAAAAATACTTTAATATTTATGTAGAAAAGAACACAAAATCATGAAAAATACCATATGCCTGGATAGCTCAGGGCATATACATCTGCAATGCTTTTTATTTTCCCTTACAGTGGACAGCTACTCTTCTCTGTACTATTACAGCTGCTATTTTTAGGCCTTTAATTAAAAGAGTCCAGTTTAAAGTAGTACATGCCAACTATATTGTAGATATTTCCTCACAGTACAAACAGAAACCACAGATAGCACAAAATTACAAAAACATTAAATGCCTAATGTATTTGGTACCATCTGACCTGATCAAACCTCTGTTACAGGAATCTTTAGTTAGCTCACAAGTGAAAATACAGATGTAGCTACAGGTGTTCATGCAGTTCTCAAGGAAACTGAATTACAAGAAAAGCTAAAACACACAAGAGCTAGAGAGAGCAAAATATATTCCCTGCGACTACATGCCAGTCAACAATTTGCAGAGAGATTTAATTGATTTTGAAAAGCAGGTAGTCAGACATAAATTAAAAGTACGCATATTTGACAGCTAAGTAGTGAGTTGGTCATCTAACATTCTACTTATTAAATAGGATAACCAAAAGATCTAGAAGGGTTTTTTGTGTATATAAAAGCACCAGCAGAGATAGATTACAAGGAACCAGCAAGCTAAACTCATCCATTAAACCTAATATTTATGAAATAATAATCGTTGGCCAAAGCTTTACAACATGTTTTTGCCAAAACACCCCATGGAACTGAAAGTATTTGTTATACCCACACAGCCCACTAGAAGTCAATTGAGCAGTTTAAAATATATTTAGTAATCAAGGGCAAAGTTTAGGCCACCATTCTCTTGTATGTTACTAGAATCATCTGGGTTGCCACATGTTGGCATGGTGGCCTCAAGTTGCGCCAGGGGAGGTTTAGATTGGATATTAGGAAAAATTTCTTCACTGAGAGGGTGGTCAGGCATTGGAACAGGCTGCCCAGGGAGGTGGTGGAGTCGCCATCTCTGGAAGTGTTCAAAAAACGTGTGGATGTGGCGCTTCGGGACATGGTTTAGGGGACATGGCGGCGCTGGATTAATGGTTGGACTCGATGATCTTGAAGGTCCTTTCCAACCTAGTGATTCTGTGATGTATCAAAGTGACAAGTCCTTTCCAACTTTTGGTTAGAACAAAAGAAGCTCATAATATGATGGTTTGTTTACAGAGATACAAAACAGATTAAATAATTGTTCCCATAATCCATTAGTTACGTGGACTGGGTTTTTAGGTGGAAGAAGTTTTCTTTAATAAAATACCACGGTATAAAGATTGCTAGCTCAGTTTTAGACCACCTGATATGATGCTTGAAAACAGTGAAAACGGCAAGCTGAACTAGAAACAAAACCTCAAGACTTTATACCAGTCTTTTATACTGATGATATGACAGAAGACCTCTAATGCAGAGAGATAGGTACTTTTAAAAGGCACCTAGTATCACACATCTGATCATACAGCAGAACTACATCCAAATCATATATATTTTTCCCTATATCTGTTTTGTTTTATAACTATTGTTTATATATATTAATATATTTAAAAATATTTTTTAAAATACCACCTTGATAAAAATGGAAAAACTCCATGTCTGACCAGAAATCCTATAATAGCACATTGTGAATACAGAAAGAATGCCTTAGGTTAGAATGGTTTCCAAACTTTTGGTTTTATGAACGTGTGATGTCCAAATACAAATAAAAGATATTTCATGAACGCTTATCCTCTGTACAATAGCAAGGCTCAGTGTAATAGTGCTGTCAGTCTGCTTTGTAAAGCTCCAATTTAAACTTAATTTACCTATTTCCTATGTCATTCTTTCATCCACTGTTTGCAGTCACAGCCTTCTGACTGCTAAACAGTTTCTGGGCACATAGGTAGCCTGTAGCTTAAAGCAGCTTTCCAACAGAAAGCCAACTAAAATTTTACAGGAAATTATGTCAGCTAAGATGATGGCCCAAGACCAGGGTAAAAAAGAGGAGTGGTGAAAAACTGGGTTTAACCCTCTCTGGGGGACCACATAAAAAAAAACAAACAAACAAAAGGCATTTTTTGGCTTCCACTTCTGTACAGGAAGGAGACCCTCAATGGCTAGTCTGCATGGTTTCTGCAGTTACTCTCTGAATGCTTCAAATTAAGTTGGAAGTTATATATTGTATTTCCTGGACTACCATGAAGAGTTCCAGAATTAGTGTCAGCCTAAAGACCCCAGTATATAACCCACAGCCACCGGATTAAATTGCTTTCACCTAGCCTTTCTGCTTCACTAGCTCCAGATGCTTAACTCATCTTCCATTGTGTTTGTAACTAAGGTGGCATAAGGAAATTGCACACAGAACAGAGTTCTCTTTGGATTATGTACTAAAAGAATCAGCGTTCCCAAAAGACTCAGAATTGTTTTACTAGATCGCACCTCCTCAACCATGTGCTTGACTTTCTTCTGTTGGCAGTGGACCATATCATCCAGATGTTTGATTCGCTCTCTTAGGCTAGCTGCTACCTCCTCCAAATGCTGTGACCTAGCAGAACGTAGAAGAATTAGGCATATAAATGGGGAGCTATGCAGTATAAACAAAACAAGAACAACTGCCATAATCCCACCATAAATCAGGAAGACTAGGTCAAGAGCTAGGCAAGTCAAATTCCACTGACAGTTGTCAATTTGTCCAAAGTACATTTTAATGGTAGTCTTTTAGTCAAAGTGGCTGTCTCCACCCAAGTTAACTCACCTTTGTCTTGCATACTGGCGTGCATACTCAGAGCCTGAAATGCTGACAATTAAACAATGTGACAAAGCTGGTGTCCTTAAGATGTCTGTTTTTTCTTGAAGTGAAAGGCATTTAAACAACTAGATCTTTATCGTCAGTAAGACACATTTATCCTGACTTTATCACCTGCAAACTTTTTGGAAATATATACTAAATAAAAGCCAGGAAGCATATCTGCTGGCATCCTTTTAAAAGTTCTCCTACTACAGGGAAACCTTGAGTCAAGGATTTGACATAGTTGCCAACAGCAGCATAATGCTAACGAGTAATATTAACTCATCAACAGTCAGCAGGACTTGTTGTGG
>NW_010510794.1:23853-53153 GCF_000687285.1 Phaethon lepturus
TTTGTATGTATGACTTTAGATAGATTCTGCATTTCTTCAAATCTGTTTAACACAGAATTTGAACACCCACAGAACTCCTGCCACAAGCTGTTTTGACATCTTGCCAGAAAAGTAGTTTTAGAATATGCAAAGGAACAGGAAGGAAACTTTTTAATAAGTTATTGACATGTTGGCCAGGACAGCCTCCATTTTTATCTGAAAGTACAACTCTTGAAATTCTTCAAAGAAAGCAATTGCTTGCTTACAAAATAAAATTCTGTACTCCTAGGTTCAGAACTGAACAGAATTTGAGAAATGGAGGAGGGGAATCAAAAACAAAAAGGCTTTTTTCATCTTTGTGCACAGCAGAAGAAGCTGTTGAAGCTGCAAATAGAACAACCATTCTAAGGCAAAGCAGCAGATGGCAAACTGTATAACATGATTCCAATGAATGACTGAATTGTATGCTGTTTCCTCCCAGAAAGAGTCTCTATTAACAGTGAAGTACTCTACAGAACTGTAACTGCAGCACTTTGACAAGGATTCAAAAAAATCAAGGCATTGCTGCAGGTTTTTCAATTCTGCATATTAGCATCTCACAAAACCACGATTTACATTTGGATTGCATTCTATACACATATTTTTTGTCTCATAGAAAGATTCAGATTTTAAGCACTGACAGCAATGGAACAGAGGTCTTTCCTCAGGTGGAGCTCAAGCGTCAGGTACAGACAGGTAAAGAGAACTTAAGAACAGAATTCAGCATCTGAACACAGATTCATTGTTTGCATTGCAGAGATTGCAGCTGTGTGCTTGCTTGCATTGCACAAATTCCTGTCTGAACATTGCCTTTACCCTTTTTACTGTAGCATAAGTTTTCATGCTGAGTGGATAGGGCAGGATTCACTGACGTGAGAAGAGTATCTCTTATCCAGAGGTAAAGGAAGAAAGAAATTACCTTTCATCTTCATATTCTATGCTGTATGCAACATCAGTTCACTTTAAATTATTATTTTAACAGGCTGCTGTGAAAAGCCTGAAAGTGGATAGTGGTCACAGATCAATATAACTAGGCAGTGAGATGCTCTCTGCAGGTACCTCCTTTTACGTTTATGCTTCTTACAGAATAGCAGGATGTCAAAAACTTAAAAGTGAATTTCTGGGTGTCACAGAAATATAAGTAGCAATCAGATACAATTACTCAGTCTCTGCTTATAATTCATCTTTACCCACTCAAGTAGTATCATATAAACCTTTGAGTGGTGGATGCAATTTCCACTCCAATAGCAGTTACGCTATTTCAGTGCTGCATAGATTTCTCTTGAAACTTTGCCTCTGGCTCTGCTTGAAGCTTTCTTTTCCCTGGTCATAGTGCTGTCAGTCTCAAAGAAGTAGTAATGGATGCATATGCCATCTGTGGGCATAAACAGCACATCCAGGTACCACCACACACTAGATCTTTCTTCTAAGTCTCATGCTTTCGAGAACAACCATTCACAGAGGTCTCACTGCCAGTAACGTCACCCTCACTTTCCCCAAATAACTTCATAGTTTATTTCTGCACTGTGATGCTTCATGACAGATGTCTTCCACACCTTCATTTTGTTCATATGCATATGTTAATGTGCACTGCATGTGTAGACCTGTCCCTCCGAGCATCAAATATATTCCCTGCTTTCCCTCTTTTATTAAAAAAAACCAAAACATATAACCTCTGGCAAGTCTTGCCCTCTTCAAGAGTTCATCTTTTCAAAGGGGATTTCCTACAGCTTAATACAGGACACAATGTCTTTTCTTCTACAACTGTGTTGAGCAGTCTAGGAGGAGATAATGAAAGTATTCATAGTCAGAATCATTCAGAATCATACTGTGCTGAATTTGGGAATGCAGATTTAAGAAAAATGAATCCACAAATACATCACAACTTGTTCCATCTAAAACGTACTCTGCATGTTTGCATACTCTGAGAAAGATGCAGGAGAGTGCTTTTTGTTGCAAAAATTAATCCTCTTGATATTGTTATATGTAAATAAACTTAGATTCAGATGGACAATCCCTACCAGACTGCAGTTTTAAAGTTAGAAAAAGTAAAATTCACATGTCTTCAAAAACAAACAAAAGCAATCTCTAAAGTTTCCTAGCAGTACTAAATATTCCACAGACAAGAATATCTCACCTTTCACTGTCAGAATTGTTTTCAGATTTTGCTCCGGATATTTGTATTTCATTTAGTTCAAGTTGTTTTTGCAGCTGGTGACGTTCCTAGACAAGAAATGTTCTCCTTCAGTGCTCCATGTGTCAAAATGTAAATGCTTTACAAAGCATATTTCATTGCAATTCAAATAATCATTTGTGAAATTAAAATAGAAAGTGATTAAACAAAATTCATACATTTCCTATAGCCAAGGAGCCCAGAATGCATAATAGTAAAATCAAATTCCCAGCTATGCATGGAAATAAGATCAGAGTTTTCAATTTCCTATTCAAAGATGTTTGGTTGTACTTGAAACTGAATTTTTTTAATAAAAAGATGAGTCATCACAATCTTTAACTACATAAATGTCAAATTTTCCATGTTATTCCTCCAAAAAGATTTCTCAGTCTCAAAGGCTGAGCTAAAAGGTATTGCTCTGTTTTCTTCCCCAAAATATTCTTGTTTATTTTTCAGGTGTCCACCAGCACAGTGCTAATGAAGATCTATGAGAACTTGGGGACTGAGTCAACACAAATTAACAGAGGAGTCTGTTATCCACTTAAATGGAAATTTAAGAGGCATTCAGTTTTACTCTGCAAGTATCAGCCAGACAACAACAAATTAAATAACCGATGTGAAGAAACTCATCTCCAAGAACTATACTGCAACCCTTTATTCACTGCATAATACTTACAAGTTGTAGGCTGAAGCCCAGAAGTTGTTAACGGAGCTACTAAAGGGACATATTAAGCTAAGTGATTTATCAGTGTAATCACTAATTCTACGAATAGATTTGCAAGCATTAGACAAAAGAGGATCAATACAAATGCACATTAGACTAACCAGTTAAGAAAACAAGACTGGCTTATCAAAATCTATTTCTCAGTAACAAATATTTAATATACTAAAGTTGGTGAAAAAACATTTCACTTGTAAGAACAGAAGATCGTATTCCCCCCCCTTACTAGAATGCTCTCCGCATCCGTATTTTAGACAGAAAGGCACAGATCTTTAAAGATAAAGAGATGCCTGCTACTGAATGAAATGAGAAATGCCAAAGTACATCCAAGAGCATGGGAGTCTTTTGGAAGGGGTGCTCTTACACCATTTAGAGTGATACTATTCAGTCTAAGGACTAAACAATAACATTCCTTCTCCGTTTGGTGGATGATACCAGAAAATGAACAGGAAATTTTGCCTTAGCTGGTTGAGAAAGAAGATATAAAGATTTTTCAAATATCTGAAAAAGTTCAACAGATGAGATTCAGATGCAGAGTACTATGCAAGGAGAGGTACTGGGATACTCTTAGGCTTAACAAGACATGAAAATAATAACCATCTAACTGTTAGTCTGAGATTTGCCCTGGAGCGAAGTCCGTAAAAAAGAAGGAAAAGCAAGAAATAAAAAGAAGCAATGCAAAAATTTCTACAATTAGTTTTACAGTAGCGCTGCCAGTGTCACAAGAGTCTCAAAGCATTTCTGCTCTCAGAGCTTTAAAAGTAAATTATCAAAAACCTGCTCTCAATTAGAGTTTGGTAGGGAATATTTAGCCAGGGAAAGGAATAATTAAAAGTTTTTTTTAATAGGAAGAACCTAAGTTTTGGATTAAAAGGCAGTAAAAGCGATTTTTTTTCTTCTCTCCTCAAAATATTTTGAGCCATAACCTAAATAAGATAGAAATCTGCATGGAAGATAAAGTGCCTGCTACATACCCACAAAAAAACCTCAAAACATTTTAGTCTAAAGCTTTCAGTTTAGGATTTCATCCACATGTGGAAAAATTTGGAGATACTAAATAGGAAGGTCTGTTCTAACTAAAACACATTTTAATAGACCTATCAACAGCATTTCTAAGAGAATTTGGGTCATTTATGATTACTACTTCATTAGGCTTAGGAGACCTTGCACACTGAAGGAAGACTGAATGGTCTTTTTAAGTTCTTTCTTTAAGATAATGGTTAATTTACTAAATAAATTTTGACACCTTAGGCAGCCCTGACTGTAAAGACCACTAGAAAGATAGAAGAACCACTTAATCACAGTGTGTCTACGGTAGTCCAGGTCCATTCTCCATTACAGAAGGCTCGGAGGAGACCTTATTGCAACCTTCCAGTACTTAAAGGGGCTTTATAAGAAAAATGGGGACAGACTTTTTAGCAGGGCCTGTTGCAATAGGACCAGGGATAATGGTTTTAACTAGATGCAAGGAAGAAATTTTTCACAGTGAGGGCGGTGAAGCACTGGCACAGGTTGCCCAGAGAGGTGGTAGGTGCCCCATCCCTGGAAACGTTCAAGGTCAGGCTGGATGGGGCTCTGAGCAGCCTGGTCTACTTGAAGATGTCCCTGCTCACTGCAGCGGGGGGGGCTGGACTAAATGCCCTTTAAATGTCCCTTCCAACCCAAAGATTCTATGATTTACGTAAATGGATACAATAATTAAGAAAGATCCAAACAGCAATAGTATGTCACTGAGCAGGGTACTGAGCAGCAGACAAAAAAAAGAAATTAAAAAATCAGATTTCCTCCACACACTTCTGCATTTCCTTTAAAGACAGCAATCAGTTAACTCTCATACCTCTTCCATGCGTTCAATCAGCCGGTCCAGCTCACCAATTCTCTGGTCTTTTTCCTGTATGCTTGTTTCTGTAATCTGCATCTTCTTATTTGCTTCTTCAATAGCCTTCAGAAGCCGATTCGTTTCCTCCTTCCAATAAGAAAATTTACAGTCACTTTAACATACAGTATATTAATGAGGAAGTTTTTAATTTTTTTTTTTTTTTAGGCCACAGAGTCAGGCTAATAGCTTTTAAGCAGAGCTCAAAGCTTTTCACTACACCTGCCCAGAAGTCTGAAAGAGTTGTGACCCTAATTGTGAATTGTATAGAATAAAATATTTGGGGCACTTTAAAGTGCATAGGTTTTTGTAAAGCATCATTATAAAAATCCGAGAAAAAAAAAAACTTTTACCCATTTCTTAGATATTTCTTTTGCCTTCCGAGAATGCTAGAAATTAACAGCATAAGGAAAATACGCTATTGCAGAAGATAGCATTTTAAATCCCAGAGTTTGCCACATTCAGCTTTGTGCTTTCCTCACATATAAACCAATATGAATAGAAAGAGACTGTAGAATCTACCTTCAATCTCAGTCATTATCGATCTTTATCAGTTAGAAAAATGCAATGACAAGCTGCTCATAGAAACATTTTACTTGGCGGTGGAGGGAAACCAGGGGACAGGAAGAGTTCTTGCTCCAGTAGCATCCAGTGAAGTTGTTCCACCTCCCCTTCTTAAACTATCACTAAAATTGGACGTGATATTTTCCTTTGTTTTAGAGGATCAGGAGTTAAAAAACCCAACTTACTCCATTTCAAATTTTGACGTCTACATTATCATTACTGTTACTGTGTTTGAACACATTCTTTTCTCAGCCCTACAACCCCAAAAGCTTGGGAAGCTTAGTAACTGTGGCATAACTAGTCACAGAGACAGGGGTGAAGGAACATACGTCTGAGTATTAAGTGATCGAGAAACAACACCCAAGCTAAACACCACTCTTACAGACTGGCTATACGTACTAGGAGGATTTCTTTCTCAGCTTTATGTTTCTGCTCCTCTTCTCGCATTTTTTCCTCATACTGACTATACAGTTTTCTTGTCATCTCTCTCATGACTTCAGCATTGGCTTCCTGTGACGATTCCACCTATGAAAGGGGAAAGTTGACTCATCAGTCAGTACAGCACTGTTGGCAATGGGAGAAACAGAGTTCACATGATGTGCAAACAACACTTTGAATTTCAGCTCCACCTTGTTATAAATTTGACACGTCTGAAGCAGATTTTCATTTGTATCAAGACCATTTACAACACTCTGACAGTATACAAGTCACTCAAATTTGTAGAAGTTACTGTTTCATCGAGTTTCATGTTCTCTGAATTTAACTAGTCATTGCTTACCCAAGACCAGGCTACGTCTCTTTACTGAGCCCTTCTGTAACAGCCTCCAAGTCACTTGGTTTGTTTCCCCATTGAAAAGATATTGTCTCCCCGCATTTTACAGAAGCATAGCTTAGAGATGGTCTAGACTCAACTCCTGTTTCTAGATGACCATGAACACTCAAAGCAATAATTACTTTATGCCAGACCTAAGTATGCGTTGTTAACTAGAAAACACATCTGTACCCTCCCTGCTCTCTCTTGTTTTTTCACATATTGCTTTTTGTGTAGGCAAAAGAACTGGGGTGACCATAGAGAAAAGCAGATCAAGGAACAATCAAAGTTAAAATTAATATACTCAGGGGTGTGGAAGGGTTAATTGTTAACCACAGGACCAGAAACTTTACTACTGCTACAGGGAACAGGGCAGGAATGGTAATTCAGAGACAGGATTTCCCCCTTATGTTGGCTCAAAACACTGACTGAGCCACACCCTCAGTGACTAAACTCCAGGTAGGATATTCACAGCTTAAACCCATCTACTCTGTAAACCGCAATAAAAGCAAAGTAAAATAGCTAGTCCGGGACTTAGTTCTCCTATTAGAGATTACATAAATCAGACAAGATTATAGTGAAATGGTGTGGGTGCTACACAAATGTCAGGAAGAGGAATATACTGTCGTCTGGGAGAAGAATAAGATGTTGCCTGCTGATCACTACAGTTACAAAAATACCTGGTTACAGGTTTGTAGTTACAAGTTTTGCGATTACAGCTACAAAATACCTGGTTGCGATGATTAAGGTTTTGGAGTTTGGTTGCTGGGTTTTGGGGGTTTTTCATTTCAAGGACTGAAAGACTTGTTAAACCCTTGTGTTTATCTTGCATGGTGGGAAGAAGCAGTTTCACTACCCTGTAGGATAACAACAGTGTATTTCATCCTTTGAAAAAAGTCTGAGCTCTGAAGGACTCAACTTGTACTGCAGTTCCCCCATTTGGCATCTCACCTAGTCCAGCACTGGTGCAGGGGTAGTGACCTGTGCTTTGTGAGAAGGATTGCAGTTACATTAAGTTTCAGTACAACACAAAACCTTACACATTTCAGGAAGCCTGAAAGAATCATATCGTTCAGAAAAAGTCAATACTCAAAACTAGAATATGATCTCTGGCACCATCTCTCCATCATTCCTTTGCTTATAGCTCAAGCAATGAAGACACTAAAAACGAGCGTAAAAAGGTAGATGCATCAGGGCATCTCTTGTAGTACTCTTAAGCAATGCCTCCAACCTCAGTTATTGTTATGATTGTATGAATAAACTGAACCTACCTAATAAGTTACGTGGGTGTGTTCTCCTACCCAGAAAATAATCATAGCCTATGGTAGTTACTGCTTTTCAGCTGCTCATCTCCCAGATTCCACACCATCCTCTTACACTCACTCTTGGAATTAAATCCCAGATGTCTTGGCATCTTTGACACACAATTCTATGTTTAACTTCCAAAGACAGCAATGAGGTATTTTATTAACTAACTTTATTATAAAGCTGCAACTTGAGGGCAAAATTTAAACTTTTTCCTCGTTAAGGCAGGCCACATACTCTGTAGACCTTGACACACTTGAAGATAAACAAATCCTTAAGCATTCAGTTCAACTGGGAGTTAATCTGTGGTTCTCTGCCCTTAGAAGCAGACTTACCTTTCCCTGACTTGTTGGTGCATGTCCTTGAGATTATAGTAAAGTCCAAATTTCTGTTTTGAATTCTTAATTGCATCAGCTCTGCTGTCTTTTTTTAATTGTTCCCCCCCCCCCCCTATTTCCTGCTAACAATAGCAGGTACAAAATAAAGTTACTTTTATAGCCTGTAAAGCTTCACTATGACAGGAAACTAGAACATGAATTGTAAGTTGAAATACACGTACATTAATGTTTTCTCCTTTAACCATTCATCATTAAGCATGAATGCAAGTCACTAGAGAGCCAAAAAGAAACACCTCTGACAAAATTAAAAATTAATAAACCAGCAGACATCTTAATTTCACAGCGACAAATTCTGATACAATACTATATCCAAATGAGTCTATTTTGAGCAATTTAAAAGGTACAAAGGTTTCCAGAAGAGTTTTTTTTAGTTGTTGCTGTTGGGTTTATTTTTGGTTTTAAATTAGATTAAAGGAATTCATTTGGCAGATGAGGGGAGAAAACAATCAAGCTTTCTGGTATATAAAACCTTCCAGCTTGCGTTTTATTCCCTTGCATTTCCCCAAAGTAGCTTAATTCTCTTTCCAAGACACGTGCTGTTACAGTACATATCTGCTATCGTAAGATTTTATAGATTACCTATTAAAAATTGTGCAATACCAAATAAATAAATTCAACATGAAGAAATTCTTATGTGTAGAGTTATAATATTCCTTTACTTACAGTAATGGACACTAATAATCATTTAATGCTTTGAATTTTCACTTGCCAACATCCCTGAATGGTAGTCCCATGTTATGGAAAGAATGGCTGCTGCCAGTTGAGATTCTTTTTTATTAAACCAGTATTGATTCACAGGTATATATCAGCTCTAGGGAATGATAAAGAACCCTTTACAAATAAGGCCAAGGAATTCCTTTAACATACTCCTAATGCCCTTACTGCGCAATATTTTTAGGGAAGTTTATATACCGCACCTTTAATTTCAGTAACTGATTTTCAATTTGTGCTGTTTCCAGTTGCTTTTGCTTCTCTCTTAGCTTTTCCATAGATTGCTCATGTGTATGTTTTAAATTCCTTATTTGTTCTCTTATATCAGTGTTCTCCAATGTAACATCCACTAGAGTTTTCTAGAAAAAATGAGGCAAACCACATATTAAAAATCACAAATAATTTGGTGAACTAATGTAGTCAGAGATTATGGAACAGACAGAACATTTAAGAGTTTCCTGATGTGTCAATGCGGTGTGAACAGTTTTAACATTTAAAATTATGGCTTTTATTGTATCTAGTTTGCTAGGAGGTATTTCCATGAGGAACATGCTCAGTGAAATCAAGTCCTGGAATACTATTAAAAAAAAAAAGGAACATGGATACATTTCAGTCTGAATGCTACTCCCAACAATCTTCCCTTCTTCTCTCCCAAGGGACATGCTATACATATTAAATGCACTAGACTGAGAAAAACTGTGACATACAAGGAAGTAGGAACATTAAGTTGTTCAGCTCAGATACACAAGAATTTGGAAGTCTTTAAAACAGAAAATTCATTCCCACCATCTCCCTCCACCTACATTTCACAGGTATGTAATGTCTCACAAGTGCTTAGCATCCAAACATGCCATTTCCATTTTCTGTTAACTGGAGAAGGTAGGAATAAGTCAGGAGATGTACCATTTTGCACAATACAGAACAAATCACATTTTCACCTTAGATATTGCATAGAGACATGCCTAGTGGCATTAGTCTGCTGCAGATCAGTATTTCCTCTCCAGTCCCCTCCAAACCAAACTATTCTATGATCTCTTTATTGTACACTATTTTTTTAACAGATTTTTTTAAAATCACAGGTGTTGGAATTCTTTTTTCTTGGTTTCCTAAATTAGTTGCCTTAGATATGCAAGACAGTACTCGTTTAGCGTTAGAATCTGTATTTGTCATCCATGTTTTATGTATGCTTTTAAATCCATGTCAGAAAAGGCAGTTGTCAGCTGTGAAACAGCTATTAAAATGTACCTGCAAGTCTATTGATGCTGATGTCAAGGAGCTGTTCATTTCACTAAAGCTATCTAAGGCTGCAGCCTGCACTCGCACATGATTCTCTAAGGATTCCTGATGAGCATTTGTCACCTGAGCAGGAAAAAAAAAAAGTTTTATATAGAATAATGATCAAGTTTACCTATTCTTTCAAAGGGAGCTACAGAAGAGAAAGACCCCATGGTTAATTTTCACAGTAGTAGGATGCTTAAAATATACAAGCCTCAAACCATATTTCTTGTACCTCAGAAACAAACAAACAAAACTTAGAATCCAAATATGCTAACAGAAATAAGGCACAAATATCTAGGTTTATTGCAGTCTGTAATCACTGTA
This sequence comes from Phaethon lepturus, assembly GCF_000687285.1. Classification (NCBI taxonomy): domain Eukaryota; kingdom Metazoa; phylum Chordata; class Aves; order Phaethontiformes; family Phaethontidae; genus Phaethon; species Phaethon lepturus. The sequence goes on from NW_010510794.1 coordinate 34,033, forward strand.
AAAGCTGTTCTCTTTGAAAGGACAAGAGGACACTTGGCAGATGTTTATTCAGAAAGTTTATATACACAGAGTGGGCAGATTGTAAAAAGTCAGAGCGAAAAGCAGAAGAATGCAAGAAATGAGGAAAATCTAGAAAGGTTTGGGTGAACTGTAGAATACCCTTAGTTGAGAAGGAAGTGACTAATCAGGTACGTAAAGCAACAACATCAAGAAGACTTAAGGATGAAACAATATGAAGCGGGTAGAAGTCAGCAGAGAGCTTTGTTGCGTGAAAACTTGGCATCTTCTGTTACATACGTGTACACACTTAACAACTGGGGGGGGAAGCACAAAATGACATAATTTAAGAAGAGGCCAAAACCCAAATAGTGTAAATGATTATGAACCATCCAATAACAAAGAGGGGAAAAAAGGGTTCTAACAGAGGCCTCCCAGCTCACATTATTAGACAGACCAGATTTGTTTCTTGATAAAAACATAAGAACATTAGGGACTGATACGGAGAACAATTAGTGTGTAGTAACCAAGTCACACACAGATTAGGTCGGCATTGGAAGCAGAAGCCAAGTAGTTACTGTAAACCCTATACAAACATGTGCTCATGTAAAAACAAACAAAACAAAAGCAGAATGCTTTATATGGATTAAGAAAGTTACAAGATAAGAACTTGTGTGAAGAAGCATACTGCCCAAGGCAAGCTACTGGCAGTACAAACTTCAAACAAACTTTATGAACAAAAAGTAGTCCTGGAAAGTGATGGGGAAAAAAGCAGAGTGTTTCAAGGCTGAAGCAAAGGGTACATAAAGGATTTTAAACAGGATCCCCAAATAGCATGAAAGATGGCAGTCATGTAAAACCAAAAACCAACCAACCAAACAAGAAAGCATATATTATTAGGTGGGTCAACACTTATGCATTCTTCCAGGCACTGTAAAGTATTAAAAAAGAGAGGAAGGTGACTCATAATGTGCCATTTATGTCAAAAGGAGTGCTTCATAAACTGCTAATTTGCTTCAGAACTAGAGATTCTGTCAGAGCTGGTCAGAAACCCTTAATGGAGAGAGATGTTCAGACTCATGCAGGATTTCTACTGGTCTGACAGAAGATCTGGAAGTACAGAATATCACCGCTGCTATTCAGTAAGTATCAGCAGCAAAGACGACAAAACTGCAGCTGAATCAGCATTTTGCCTACGTGCATACTGGGTGGGGGACTCACCTTGTTGGCATCATTAAGACTGTTTAAAACAGGTTGCAGAAATTCAGTTTTCTTTCCCTCCTCCTCTCAAGTCAGGGTGGTTTGGGTTGGGTTTGGTTTTTTTTTTTTTGTGGGTTTGTTTTGTTTTTTGTTTTTGAAACTAGTGGTCACAGAATAAAAGTAGCAGTTTAACAGCAAGTTCTAATCTCTATACATAGTACAGCATGCAGGGAACTGACAGTCTCCAAATGAGGATGGCAGAAGGGTACAAGTCAGGGTCCTGGTCCCTTGAAGTCAGAATATGTTTAATTGCCAAAGATTCATCTGAACCAGGGCTGTGAAAAATCAATGTTGAACATAAAATCCACAGCAAGTTTTCAGGGAGATTTTTTGGACCAAAGAACTCAGCAGTTAAATATGAAGTATACTTCTACAGACTGCAGCAGCTTTTATTGCTAAAACAGCATGTCAGAAGAAAGAGAGGTCATCAAATGACCATTGAAAGGTTCAATGAAGAACCAAAAAGTAAGTAATTTTTAGACCTGTCATGCACTTTAATACTAAAGAATATCACTACTTCTTTTACTATAGTGTTTAAACAATACAGTTAGTAGAACAGAGCAAAGTCTGTCGAAATGACACCAACTAAGTTGCACCTTGCTCCTAATTATTTAAGTTACTTATTCAATTCACTTGGCAGCTTACTGGTACAAACTTCTCCACTAATTACCAATACATACAGACAATGCTATCAAGATCATTCCTTTATTTCCAAGAAGCAGGCAATTAGTAATTCCACATGCAAAAGCATCCCTCTCCTACTTGACCATCCTGGAGGGAAAAATGAAGAAAAGAAAAGTATAGATGTCACATAAAACAATGTACTGGAGTGGTTGAGAAATGATTTCTGTTCTGCTGAAGCAAAAAAAAAAATAGTTTGTAGATAACACTGGGACAGTTATTCTCATATGCTTTCCCCACAAATGAATGTATACTTACTTTCAGTTCATTCGTAAGCTGCTGTATTTTTCGTTTCATTTCATCATATTCACCATACATTTTCCTTCTTACTTTTTCCAGAGTTGCTCTCACCTGGTGTCAGAAAAATCAAATGGCATTATCAAACTTATTGATGATACTGTTTATACTAGGATATGATCAGGTTTTTCCCCCGCTATGTCCTTCATTGTTGCTTTTGGTAATTTCCATTAGTAATCTACCTTTTCATCAACTGCAGTTTACTCTTAAGAAAAAGACAAAAACTTAAGTCTCAAGACTTGTCTACATAGAGATGACATGAATAGATGTCTCTGAGTAATTCTAAACTTCTCTGTACACACTTAAAATTTGTAAATTAATAATTTAAATAATGAATTTCAATTAAATTACTCATAATTCATTCTAACCTGATTACAAAAGGAATTAAAATTAATTTGATCATATAATGCTTTCTTTCTGAAAAAAAGCATCCACACATGGATTTAATACACCTTGATACTTTTGAAAGTGGTTACGCAGTTTTCCCAGAGCATCCTTTGAAGATAAACCCTTTAATTTCAGACTTTTAGACTCATATCTAGCTAAACAATATATTAGCATAAATTTACCAATGTAATTTCAAATCTGAAGAACAGATTACTCAATTTGATTTTATTTAAGAACTATGGATGTAAATTATACTCAGAGGGGACAAAACAAAGGGATGAAACGAAGGGACGAAGGATGCTGTAAGCCAGCTTGGGTTTACATGCCGTCGCAATCATGCATAGAACCAGTCTTCTCAAGAGCACACATTGTAAACACTAGTTAAATGTTTGCCTACAGTCTACCTTCCAGCTTCGTAATTTAAACTCCCTTTTTTCTCCCCCTTTTTCTCCCCCTCACCTTTATCAAACACAGATTGATTGCAGATAATCTAGGGCAGTGAGTTTACCTCATGTCTGCATAAGCTTGGAGAAGGAGCAAGGGGAAAACATCAGTAGGGCCTTATACAAGAGGGGATGTGTCTAGCAGGTCTGCAGTATACCCACTCCCTCCCAGAAAGAGGGGGCATTGGCCACCAAATCTATGCAAGGAGTAGGGACAAGCCTACCTTGAACTGCGTGCTCCCTTTAGGATGAGAAACATGGAAGGAAGCCGACGCCCGCACTTCACCTCAGGAAAGCACCCCTTGCCCTGTCTCTACCCACACATATGCACACACACCCCCTCTTGCAAGGTGCAAATTTGACTCAGATACAGAGGGAACCATCAGCAGGTCTGATGTGGCCCATCATTTTTGGTCTACTTAAGTCAGCACATACTTGGCACAAGCTAAGGACTCTTGTTTAAACTCTGCTTTTAAAGACAAAACTTATCTGGCAGACCAAAGTTCACAAACTAGCATAGCTGAACACAGTTTCCAGAAGACAGGAGAGCAAGGGCCAGTACATCTCTTCCCATATCCTTCCCACTTTTTCCCGAAAGGATCAGCACCCTGAGCACACAGGCAAGACCTGCTGCTCACCTGACATGTCCCTCCATGCCACAAGCAGGCTGCGAACAGAAGAGGGCAGGGAAACGGTCCCCATCCAAGCCATCTGCGCCAGGTACCAGAAGCAGTGCGGCCCGGGGAGCTGCACCTGCTGTGTGCCGTGTCACCCGTCCCCGGACGCACCCCAGCGGGGCGGATCAACTACGCGTGCCTCGCCTGCGCGGACGTAGCGACACACCCGAACTGCGAGCGCAGGAACTGGAGAGTGGTGAATGCTGGCAGCTAGCAAATGGTGAGTAATAAAGGAGAGAAGCAAGTGCTGATAGCTAGAGACCAGGCAGCTGTTAAGAGCACACATAATTACAGTCTCTTACACTGCTGGCTTGACTCAGTGTTCCCCCCTTTTATATTGGCTCAGTTCGCACTTGAATCAGTGTTACTCAATAACCATTGACCAATAGCTTCCTGGGTGGTGAAGGTGGATGGAAGGAGAAGGTCAAATTATTTGCCCTGCGCTAATGAGGGGGTTGAGAGCCTGAGAGCCAAGGAGATGCTGAGTTTCAAGCACAGAAACCAACAGCATCAGAAATGCTTTTTTTTTTTCCTTTCAGGAGAGCTTCTGCCAATTATGATAAATGAGCATGCACAGAAAAAAACAGTACAAAGTCATCCTTATTAGGCTGACTATTTTAAGGCTGCCCCAAAATATACCAAAGTGATTTTACTATGTCACCTAATTTACGAGCCTTTTCAAAACTAGGGGGCTTGGGGACAGGGGAAGTAGAGGAAGAGCAGAGAGACTTGATCCTTTCAGGTATCTGCTTACATAGTTTCTTCTGTATCACGTTTGAAATTATGAAAGCTTCAGGAGAGAAACCCCAAGATCTGTTTGGCAGTTTGCTTGCCCAGCTGTAGCCCAGTCAGCAAGCATTAACAAGTATCACTTGGCACAGGGGACTTGAATCTGGACCACACATTCCCCAGTTATATGGCTATACACTTTTCCCCCAACTTGAATACTAACAAGGCAAGCCTTTAGCTTCAGAGCAGGTTCCCAATTCAAAATCAGGTGTTGACATTAGTCATCCCATACACACTCACAGCTCTACATGAATGTATGGAAAGGACATTTGACAAATTTGCAAGCTGAAAGCATAACTCACTTCTTTAATGTAATTCATCTCCTCTTTCAGCTGATCAGCTGACCAGCCATAAACCACCATTTCTCTCTTATGGTTGTTGTCAGTTCGGTGCACAACGCCATACACCATCCCATGAGAGAGCTTCCCTGGAGACATGCCATTTGGTACATGGTAGAGCTCCTTAAAAGTAAATAAAAGAAAGTTATTTTTAAATCAGTATTAGAATTAAAAAAAAAAACCCACAAAAAAACAGTAATATAGGGCCAGGAGAGAGAGCCAACTACAGTGAAAGCACAACAGTACCTAAGTTCCCACATGTTTTGGGGCCAAACTGTCAACCTTCATATTTTGGGAAAATCAATGACCAGTTTATAATTGACAGAGATGAGAGAGGTGTCTAATTTCCACTAGCTTTAATGAAAATGATATAGGTACAGCTAGAGACAACAGATTAGATTTGTGCAAGGAGAGGTAGAGGCATGTGAGAGAAAAAATTATCCTGGCTTATTTTCATTCACCAACATACGCTACTTTCCTGCATTCTTCCAGAGCACTGCCCACTCTCACAGTTCCCTTTAAACTCTTGCAACCACAGAATTGTCCCTCGCTCCCCAAACTCCCTGCTGTGGGAAATACAAAAATTCACAAGCTTAATCATCAATTTTAGGAAGTTCTCAGAAGAAACTGAAATTAAAACACTTCAGGCAAGGTTACTTACACAGAGCTCAGAAAATATCTGTCTATCTTGGAGATAAACAAAGTAGGATTTCAGTTTGCATTTAAAGCTAACTAAGAACCTCCAAAGCAATCAAACATTCATTTCAAGGCTGCATTTCTCTCACAGAAGTTGTAGAATTGCCATTGTAAGAGACAAAGCAAAGCCATGAAAGTGCATTCATGTGGGTGTTCCAGCTTCATTAACTGTTGTAGGAGAATAAAACTTTGAAATCAGGTCTTGATAGGTAAATAGAAAGGCTGTTTAAAGTGCCTACATTTATTATTTTAATGATCTGCAGAAATTTGTAAAACATACTTGTAATAATTGTATGCCTTACTTCAAGGCACTTTTTGCAATGAACTCCTCTTATTCATCTCATCAATAGACTTAGTAAGAAAAATACTCATGCAAACATTAGGAATCTTCTCCCTCGGCACATAAATAAATATCTGCAAGGTCATATGTAACCACCTGACCTGACTACTCACCTAGACTCCCTTCTAATCAACCCAGAGAAACATCCTTCTGTAGCAATCATCTAAAATGAGTCAGTCTCCAGAAGTACTAATTTCTCTTCTTGATTACAAAGAATTTAAACAAATAGCTTAGATTAAGACATCCACATGATGGCTTTCTAAAAAGAGGGGAAAAACAACTTTTCCCACCTAACTTTGAATATTTGCAAACTAGGAACCTAAAATTAGTGGCTATTTCTGAATAGAAAGACACAATCTTGGAAACACAGCTGTTACTGCTTAGCTTTGCACGTTGTCTTTGAAAGGCCAGTGCTGGGGGCAAATCAGTTGAAGGTAATTTTACTGAACTTTCTTCCTCACACTAGATATACCAGGATACAGGTAAATTTGAGAATATTTACTACATTGACCCTATAATATGTTTGGGTTTGTTCTGTTGTTCAGTAATGACACTGTATGAAAACTGACAAACTTTGAGATTCTTTACTAAATTAAGAGTCTCGGCAGTGTCTAAATCCTCTCTTTGACACCAAACACAGGCTGGAAGAGATGAAGCTCAGCATCTTATATCCATCTGCAGCTGCATCCTGGAGAGTCCTTACCATGGCAGACAGTGATGATCGCATCTGCAGTTTAAAGCAGTGGCACTTTCAGTTTTTAGCAGCCAAACTAACACAAATATGGTGGCAGTGTAAGAATAAATACTTCATTGGGTAAAGGAAGAACAAACAGGAAAAATCTACTTGCATTAAGAAGAATGTGTAAAGAGAGACATTTGTTTTATGTTCTGTCCCTCCCACATGGCACTGACAGATTTTCTCAAGGTTGTAAATCCTACACCATTTCCTTTACCGTATCGTTAATAGCTTAACCATCTTGCTGAAGCTCTGGGTGGGTGTGTGCAGGGCTGGGAGGGGAACAATCATGGAGCAGACACCTGATAAAGAACCTTTCAGACAAAGAACACCACAGCTGTAAGCAGTCATTTAAAAAGAAAGTCTTAAAACCAATTCATGGAAAAACATTGGGCAACCAGCCCTACCTATACATGATATCATTTTGCACTTTGAAAACATTATAGGCAAAGATTCATATCCTGATAATCAGAAGTTTTGTAATTGTGCATTATTGTTTTGTTGGGTTTTTTTGTTTTGCTGTTTGGATGAGTACAAACAAAAACCCCACACCTGATTTTTTGAGAGTAGAGAAAACACAGAAACTAGATGGGGACATGACCCAAAACTTTCTTGTGTTTGTTTGCTTCCAGGGTTGTACAGTTTCTTTGATAGTTTCATTGCAGCTCCTCCCCTGCATCTGGATAAAGGGATTACATACAAGTTTCCATCTTCCTGATCACCAAATGAATAATCACTTTGTTTAGAGGTTACTAGGGCACCAGACACTGAATTCATAAATCCATACCCCTTACCCATGATTGTTAATTTTTTATGAGGTAAACAGCTGAATACCAGCAACTACCAAGATCCTTTGTGCCTCTGAAACATTAGCAGAATTGTTTCAAGTGCTATTTGCAGAATTCTGTATGACAACTATGACCAAGTTCCTTATTTTTAGAATATTAAAAACACATTCCTAAGGAAAGCTTTGAAGGATTCCCCCCCGCTCCAAGAAAGTCCTACAAATTCAGATCAGTGGGTTTGCAGCTGGATAATCACCACGGCACTGAGATATTTCACAGACAGACTTAAATTTCCATCAAAATGGGCAGTACATGCAGGATTAAGTATGCACAAAGCCAGACTAGTTACATGTCTCTTGCAACAATGCTAAACCTCCCTGTTGTCTATATTTGCACAAGCCTCCCAAGATGCCTTTGTTGCTTCTCTTTCAGATGATTAAAAGAATCTCCATCATCTGCTGAGTGTTCCAGTTCTACTATGTACCACTTAAAATACAGGATACTGCTTTTACCCCCTCCTTATTCCTCCCTCATATCACAATCCACAGGCAAGCACCTGTTAAAAGTTCAGTACAGTTCTTGCTTGATTTAAAGCTGTGTGAACCAACAGCTGTACAAATAACTGCTCTCATATTTCTCTAGTCTTTTGCCTTGCTGTTCTCTTCCAGCTACGCTTACTTTCTACTCCCCCTTTTCTCTGGTTGGTAACTCTTAATTTCCGTTCAATGACCACTTGTTTCAGCGGTCAGCATATGCCCTGACAAAAACGGACTAAGCTGATGCAGTCTCCTCTCAGAGGAAGGGTTACAGTCAGAAAACTTTGCTTAATGCAGGATTGAGAGGTGGATGGGTTGCTTTGCTTGTTGAGTATTTTTTCAATACAACTTTCCCTCTAAAGGAGGCCTTGCTGAATGGCTCAGTTCTCAAACTGCTCCACAGAACTAAGTATGCATTGAATACACTTTCTGCCAGTTTGTCTCCTCTCTTAAGCTACTTCCTACCACCTTTGTTTATTTTTCTCCTTTCAGTTTTTTTCCCCTTGTCACATCCTTTCTGTCCCATGTTTCATCTTTCACAAATCCTGGATTTTCTACATCCCCCAGGACTACAGAATGTTTTTCAAGTCAAATACTTTTAATTGTTTTCCTCTATACCCCATACATATCCACTCTCAGAACTCAGATATTTTTCTGAACAGGTCCTCGCCTGTCTCCACTCTGATATGCAGTGAGGCATCTCAGTGATGGTAACAAAGTACATGCAAGTATTCAGGAGCAAGGAAATACTGTAAATCTAACCAGAAAAGTGCTAGAAGATGAAAGGTTTTGTTAGATTAGCTAACGATTGCTATTTAAGCTCAAAATATCAGCCAGCTCAGTACAGGGAAGCTCTCACTCCTCACCTGCCTATGCACTTGCTACACTAGAACAAGCACAGATGTTGCCCCAAATTGTGCTCAAAATCCCTTCTAATGTGAGCTGCTGATCTGAAAAGGCAGACTTAGCTTAAACAATTTGTCAATATTCCTTTGTACCTATAGTCAGTTATATGACAGTCCAAGGTAACAGCAAGAACACATCATGTTGATGTAACATGAATACTATAGCAGTTTCCAGGAACATGCTTTGTCTATGTTGCAGCAACAGTCATGTTGCACTTGGTGTGATCACACAGCATGTACTAAAGAAACACAGACTGTGTTTACTTAATTAATAAATATTTAAAACAGAAGCATACACCCCAACGTTGCAAAAGTTCTGGTAATTGCCGTGCATCCTGTTTATCTCTCTGTCCAAGGAAGTAGCACAAGTAGCATGAAACAGGTGAAGCAAAGACACTATAAAAACAAACCCTAAATATGAGTTGTTAGCTGCTTTTTGCATTGCCCATGATTTTATTGGCATTATCTAAATAACATTGAGGGATGACTCGCCTCCTAATCTACCTCCATCAGTTTTTGAAATGAAAGTCAGGCACCCCATACCTTATACTTTCTCCCTGCCCCAAAACCGGGAGCAGAAGCAGGGAAGAGGTATCTTATTTTGAGGAAAAAAGGAAATCTAATGTAACCATTAGCACAATTCTGGGTTTAGTACACATATGACCTCGAAATTTTGCTAAATCAATATCTTCTGTTTACCTACACCATGAAAAAACTCTTTTAACCAGAATTGTATGAGTTAAGCGAGGCTCTATCTTTTCCTCAACTGCTACATTCCAGAGGTTTCTGAAATATCCAGTTATCTTTCGCTTGTTCACTCGTTATACAAGGAACTCATTATGACATTCACATTGTCACTTAGGTTACATATTTTCTGTGGAGTAATATATATTGAGCTCACCAGGAGTTACTGTACTCTGACAAAAGGTAGCTATGTTTGTATGTTTTTTCATTTTCTTCTACAGCCCATGAAACTCATGTTACATTTAGGGATGTTTCATATATAAATAGTATTAAAGTAGGTGAAATATGCCAAGATGTAGACATGAGTGTTCCTAAATTCATGAGGTTAAATAAGAAGCATCATTTAACACGTTCCAACTTTTAAACTCCTTGAAATGTAGAACTCGGGTGCCTATCTCAAAAAACAGAAGTGACAGGCATTATACAAAGTCATGTCTAATCAATGAAATCTGTACACAGAACACCAATAATTATACACTTAGAAAATAAGATCCAACGAATACAGCAGTAACCACAGAAGTCAGTGGAATTCTTTCTGTGGTTTTCATGTAGTGCTATTTTTAATGAAGGTGTCACTTAATTAGTACACATCAAAAAAAAAAAAATCAATCAATCAGTGCTGGAAGGGCTGAGAAACAGTAACATCAGCCACCTGTAGCAGATGAACCACATTTATTATGACAACTTCTCTGCTGATCTGCTGCTGCCAGCCGACTCCCATCAGCACAGCAGAAAATAGGCACTGTCCTAGATTCAACGTGTACAACAGCCCCATGTGCGTTGCACTCATATTCTTTGATCCAGGCCTGACACAGGTTGCTGCTAGATTCTCTCCATCACATACAGGAGCAAATTCCCCTTCTGGCTTCTTTACAACCTACTTTTTTGCTGGGGAAAACAAATGTTTGCTATGCTTCTGTATTCCTGCTTAGGAAGCAAAAAGACTTTCACCTCTTGGTTGTAATGCTTAAAAAACATGAGAAAATTGAAGAGTTTGAGGATCTGTACAGCTAAAGTACCAATTAGAGTTTAAGACTAAACATTGCTCAAACTGTTGAATGCTACAAAGACAGGAAGATTACACAGATTTCTAGAGTGTTATCTCATTTTCTTTCTATTGTCCATGTGTCCAAACAAAAAAAGAAAAATCTGTCTATACCTATCTCCATATTCTGTCCTCAAATGCCTAGCTGCAGCTTCCAATGACACTTCCAAATTTAGCCATGACAGTGAAGAAAGGGACTGATGGATAAAAATAAGCCCAGTTCCAAACAGGGACAGTACAATTGTCTGGTAGTCCTTTATTATACAAGACAATGCAGGCTTCAGGACATGCAGATTTTGCATGCAATCTGACAAGCACAATATTCCTTTGTTCTTCATGCTGAAGTAAACAGCCTCACACTACTGTCATCCATTGTCTATCATTAACAGAGGTAATGGAACAAAATCGGGATAGTATTTTAGGTAGACAGAATCTGAAACTAACAATTCAGAGGTATTTAGCAGTAGGCTTTTAGCCTGTGAAAAGAAAACAAACAAACAAACCAACCAGCCTCTACTTGTGACTTCAGTTCTCATACGCTTCTTTCAAGGTATCATAGCCTAAATATGAATATAGAAATCCAACCTGACACACTGGAGCACAAGCTCACTCCCCCTTCAGTTTTTGAGATCAACTTCTAACTGTGTACCATCTGCCAGCCCTTCACAAAAGACAGGGAGAGGCCATCCTAGTACATTAATTCCTGCAGCAATTTTGTTGCAACGAAACTACCCAGCTCCATCACTTCGTTTTAATCTCTTAGACTGGTTCATATTTATTTCATGGATGTATAGCAATAAAAAGGTCAATCTAGAAACTTAATGCACTGATACAGATTTAAGGAAATAGAGCATACATTTTCTGCTAAACTTGGACTACAGTGAAAAAGGCTAAGCTAACAGCTACTAACATAACAGATAAAAAAAATTAGTTCTGATCTGACAGCAAGCTCTAAAACTAGTCATTGGGAGGATCAGCACTAGCAAGAGCTTCTGTGCAGTTCACTAGCTGATTTTGAAACTGAAACATCTCTTAATGGTATTGAGCCCCAGAAAGATACAGAAAAGTAACAGTCAGTAAGCCATCACTATGTCACATCAGGGCAGCTCAAAATCACCTCCTTCTAATGAAAGATTTGAAAGAGGAGATTACAACCAAATGCCATGCCATGGTATATTTATAGTTTTCTGGCATTCCCTTTGATACAGCAAGGTCTCTGCTCTCCTCCCTCACCCGCAGGCAGAGGGGCGGGGAAGACACTGTCTCTCTCTGGCACTTGGTCCTGCCCGAACAGGAAAGTGCCTGGCAGCCAGGCTCAGACTGCCTGAGCGCTCCAGCAAAAACTGTACAGTCCCTCAAATTACCCTTGCAGTTAATTTCCATAAGTCGCACTAATATATTTTCAATACCAAAAACATTTTCAATGTTCCCATTTTCTTAATACTCAGACAACAGAGAACTCCAGATCTCGACAAGAGACCTGCTTGTTAAACTTGATTCTTAGTTAAACTGTATTTTAACTGTATTTTTTAAATTGTTAAGTGCAAATTATTTCAAATTAATCTAATTGTTGTTTTGCTTCTTATTGTCATATTGCTATCCAGACAAGTGTAAATGTGGTGAAGTTGTGGAGCCTGCCCAGCTTCCCATGTTAGTCTCCATCCTTAAGACAAATAAAAGATCACCTATTGCTCTGAAACAGTTCGTAAGGAACAAGTTCTGCACCAAAGCGGCTGTAAGATTTTTTTGGCATGCACACTACTTCTACAAAAACATTGCCCTTCTAAACCCTTCTACGCACAAGACCTTCAAATAATTTTCACTTCAGAACAATCTTGAATTGTTTATTTTATATTTCTTATTAGTTCATCACCTGTTACCAAAATTAGTTGACACAGCATGACATCTAAGTCACAGGCAAGCCAGCTCCCATACCCACTAAGGCTCAAATCCCCTCCAGGTGAGGATCAAGATCTTCTTTAATGGAAGACCCTGCTCTTAATAGCAGTTTCCTACTCTTTAATATATAAATATTAAATAATCGAGTCTTAAAGGTACCTCAGTCTCAAATCACCTACAATCTCTGTGATGTTCCTCTACTACTGTCCTATTTTACATGCAGTTTTGCTATCCCCAACTCCAAGCCTCAGGCTCAAAGCTCAGCTGACTTGCTCAGCTTCCACGTGTTCTTCAGTCTTCCAAGATGACTGGGCATTAGACTCCCAAAACAACTAATACCAGCTTCTGTGGATGGCAATATTTACTCCTTGTTTATACAGAATTTAACTTTGATTCTTAAAACTTACATTTTTCTTTCTTTCAGGTTCCTTTGCTCCCTGTTCAGGCTGTGAACCTTCATCAGGTGGTACTGTTAAGCGTAACCTACAGACATTCATCTGAAAGAAAAACAAAGACTTGCTTTTAGATTTGTGTGTTACAAAAATTTATTTTAATAACTTGCTTCACAGAATGAACTGTACTAACATTCCAGTTTTAATTTACTATTTTCTACCTTCTGCCATATAGCTGACAAAATTTTTAAAGGTTGGAGGTGTTTGGCAAGAAATAATTCAAGGGCATCCCCATAGTTACATACCTGAAATAGCAAAAATCCATTTCAATCAACAACATGTTCTTATGTACTCAAAAATGACATTGAGAGCCAAGATAGAAGAACAATGAACATCATTTTCTAGTTTCTCAGTTTTGTTTGCAGATTTGGCATACTTTTAATCTTCAGAAGGGATTATTTAAAAACACAAAGTGTATTCTGGAGTGAATGCCTCTTTTCTGTTCAGTATATATCCAAGTATTTGATCCAAGGATAACTCAGTACTGTAATTCCACTGCATGTGAATAGGAATATTATTGAAATCTGATATGTACAAGTTGTTTGTAAAAATTAAGCTTCAAAATGCTTCAGAGAAAGTTTAAGAGGTATTGTTTCCTATCTGATTTCAGAAAAGCCATTCTCTTGCTGAGGAAACAAGCCAACAGGGTTGATACCTTTCAATCCCCAACTGCAGTTTGCCTTGCTTTTGGCTGAGAGATCTTTGTGTAATATTTTTAAAGCAACACATTTCATACAAGAAACTTGGTTAAAACTTTCAGTCTTAGTCCTATTCAAGGGACATTTTTGCAGAAAACAACTACAAGTCCTAGATGGAGCATAGCAAATAATGAAATGAGAAATTTGCCTGCCAAATTTGAAGCTGCACAATATCTTCCTGTGAAATCCCAGCTGTCTGTTGACAACAAACAGAGCTCTTAAAGCTCTTCCTCAAAATGTCTAAAATATCTCTTTCACGATTTCTGTGGGCCATAACCACTGTTCTTTGATGGCCCAGCATCTCATCTGACCTAGATCTCTCTGGTTTCTCCTAACTACTTACCTCCAGTCATGCTGAACGTGTACCTTCTCTCTGAACTACACCTTTCCATTGCACTTGCCCAAGCTCACAGCTCATGTCTTGGTCATTACAGCACTTCCTTTTGCCTTGAAAATGGCAGTCATGTTCTGCTCACAGGCATTCAGAGTACAGCAGCAGAGTCCTTTTCAGAGACCCCAAATGTTACCATTTTGTAATTCACTTCTTCCAACTGTCTCATATCAGTTAAGCTAACTTGACTTCACTTTCAAGGCTCCTTACAACATAACCTCCTCAGAGCACCTCTATTCAGCATCACGACAAGGATTCCTGTTTTCCCTGTTTCCAAACAATGGACCTTTTTCAACTTTTCAAACGAGCTTTAACTTTTTCTTCTTCCCAAGCAAAAGCAATTGAAGAGCTATCCGCAAACATCTGCAGCAACCTCACTATTTTTTTTCCAGCCTTTCTTTAAACCTGTTGAGATGACAAATCAACAGTGTTTAGATTACTGGTATGTCGTCAACTGTATTAAAAAATGCTACTTTGTATTGCCTTCTATCTTCCTCTCGCAGTTTGGTCTTTTAGGTCTGCAAGGCCTTCTACCAATAAGGAACAGAGTCCTGAGATACAGATAAAGTACCTATAAATTACGTGAGCTCTGTCTGTATTATAAAGAAGAAAAAAAAAGTCGTCTATAGTAAGATCAAGGTGAAATATAACCTACTCTTTAGCCACATCTGTGGAGGCTACTTTTTGTGCAGTGGGCTCCTCGCCATTAATTCATCATTTAGCTGTATCCTAGCAAATTTAGAACAAGAGGCCATGGAGAAAGTGACATAAAACCCCCAAAACTTAGTATAAAAGCAGGGTATGCTTTCATATTTGCTACAGAATTCTGAAACAATGAAATGCATTTTGAAATCATGAATCGTTGCACATTGGCTTTTGACACCAATTGACCACTCTGTACGTTCTTCTGAGTACACCAGACTCTCCCCATATACTGCAGAAGCTGGAGGTGCTCTCTGCTTACAAGTTAGATATCAAGATAAATTAATACTGAACTCCTCAATTTTGGAGCTCGTTGATTCTTAAGGTAATTAATACCACCTTTTCTCACCTATTTAATTTCCATTTCTCCCTGCTCTTTCTTTCCATTAGCTTAGCAAAGCTCTTTCCTCTTAAAACATGCCTGTTCACACCATGGAGGAATGCCAGACTCTGTTTCCCTTCATGTAGGCAAACAAAGACAAACCAGACCCATAAATAGGAAATCAGACTGGATTTGTGCTGTGCAGGAAGCGATAGACAAGGCCAATCTTTTCTTACAGTGATTTCAAAATGAAGGAAAACTGGACTAAAAGGAATGAAAGAATTGGTAGGAGACATGAAAAAATACCTCAAATAAATAGAAACAGATAATGACTGGCGACTCAAAATTAGGAGAAATGGAGTTGTATATGATTCTCTGAAGCTGGCAAATGGCTTGCCTGTTAGTATGGGACTAATTATAAACAATATACTTACAGATTCACAGTGCAGTGACTGTAAATAAGTAATTATCCCTGTACCTGTATACCAGGTAGTGAATTATGACTGCCTGCCACGTTACAGCAATTGATGTGTTACAGAGTTACTGTGAAGGAAATCATAGAAGCCCAACACAGATGGCAGTCAAATCATTAATTTATATTTCCAACCTAGTTGTTATAACAGTAATTTGTTGAGACTAAAAAACACTGTACAATCAAAAGATTGTTATAATTTAAATTGTTTTTCTTGCCCTTTTCGCATTGTCTTCTCTATTACCTCCCAAATAACCCCCCCCTCCCCCCCCGCTCCCTCATTTCCACTCTAGCTCCTTACTTTTAAAACACTTTTAAAACAGTATCATATTTTTGGCACTATTTCTGATACACAATGAAGTTTTAATGCTCTACTTTGCAGCCTGTTGCATGCAAATGCCAAACAGAGGGTGGCATTGACAATCATTTAAGGATTCCAGCCTTGAAGTCATGCCCAGTGAGGCTTGTATGGCAGCAGCAAAGTACCACCCAATTCCTCACTAGGACAAACTTATACAGCCTGTACTCTTGCTATTGCTTATAACAATAGGACTTCCTCAGCACCCCTGGGAAACAGCAGCAAACATATAAAGTAGCCATTCACTTCTGCTCCTTCTGGGCCACAGATGATGCACTCTGCCTCAGGACAGAACTACAGACCAATCTGTTAAAATTTAAGAATGCTATAAAGATTGGAAGGGAAAAAAACAGGCACTGATTTTTTCCTCTATATCCAGAAGCAATTATGAATACTGTACCTATACTGTTCTTGCTATGCAGTGCTTCCTGAAGAAGCAACTTGCCCATTTGCCGGCAAGTTTACTTGACCAAATGAATGAGCAGGCTTAGATGGAAATCGCAGCAAGCCCTCCTCCAAGCCCAGCTCCAACTGCTGCAGTGATGCCTTAAAATGGAAGTGAAATCCTAACAGGAAGAGCCTCGACTCACTGCCAAACAGTGGCAGAATAATGTGCAACTGAGGCTGAAGGAGTAATTTCCAGAAACAAATTTGGTTATGCAGAGGGAGAGCAGGGAAAAGAACGAAAGAGAACTCCCGTAGCTGTGATTCAATTTTACTTCAATTGCTGACTGGCAGTAAGAACAAGTGAGAAAAAACAGGGACAGACATGTCTTCCACCCTACCTTTATGTCATCGACATTATAACTTTGTGAGCATAACTTTTTAAAAGAAGATGAGCCAGCAATCATGTTTTCTAGACTATCAGATTTTAGTCTGATTTGCAGCATCTGTAGCTTTGGCAAGCCAACAATATAAATAATCTTAATTGTGCCAACATTTTATGTTTGCTCCTGGCTTTTTGACACCAACAACCCACGAGCAGTATTTCCAAAGCTCATCTGACATAATTTATGAAACAAATATGCAGACAGGAAAACAAAGACTAACAGGTTCAGCCCAGCACGACACAGGACAGCAAAAGTTTGCCGAGTGCAACAGAAATTAACAGGTGAAGACACACTCTTCTGCCAAATTTCTAAGAGGCTAGTGGGACAGCATAGATGAGAGCTAACACAATATGGCAGTTAACAAAAAAGACAATCTAGGTTAGTTAAAAGTGTTAAAAATTCACAGCCCAGACCCACAATCCACATTCATGTTTACCATCCTACTGAAATCACTAGGGTGCAACTTAAAACAAATACAGATGACAGATTCAGTTTGAGTAATGTTCTTCAGCCACTTCTTCCCCCTCTTCTAAAAAATAAAGCACCCAGAAAGGCATTGATCATAGTTAACTATGTACTGAAATAATTACAGAGCTAGCATGAAAATAATGATCAATGTTTTTATAGAATAACCAAAGTTACCAGTATAGCAACAGAAAAATACAAGCTGTTCTACTAACAACTAGTCCCACTCTAAGACATTTGCAGTAGCCCCACAGGGAAGATGTGGTTCAATGTTGATGTAGCTTCAAATCAGCTTTAGAGTTTACATCACCAGAATTTAATATTGTTGATCTTTCTAATGTCAGATAATAAAACGGTTTGGGGAAAACACATTTGTTGAGTAAGTATCTGCTAACCTACCAGCTCAATGAACAAAAATCACTCCTTTTGCCTGAGACCCAATGTTAGCTTTAGACTTTTGAAGGTGAAAGCAGAAAAGGAGTGGGTGTTTAATTTCAGTCAGTCTTAAAAAGCAAAGAAGAAAGTACTTCCTTTGGTCATTTATCTGCTGATTAGCCTGCTCCATTTATGGGGATTCCCCACACAATTAAAGGGCACTTTTCCTGTGACCACAGGCACACAGGAACGTGACACACATCTTTCATTTATTCAGCAGTTATTCTAACTGTCTTCCTCCCCTCTTTTGACAACTCATGGTAAGGGAGTCACATTTCACTAAAAAAAAAAAAAAAAGGAACAGCAGCTTGCCGGTGGGGTTTATTTTTCAAATTAGGTTTTTACCAGTTTCCTTAAGAGAATGTATCAAATACAGTTCATTTTACGTCATCCCCAGCAAATATATCATGGGGATGAAAATAAGAAAATTATCACTTAAACACAAATTCTCTTAGATTTAACCTCTTTAAGAAATACTGAAACAGGAAAACTCAGTGGAGGAACAGAAGACAATTAGAGAACGTAACTATGATTTCCAAGTCATCTTAATTTTTCCATATACATGAGCAATTTCATTTTTATGAAGGCCAGGGATTTTTTCTGTGGAAGAGTCTGACCTTCAAGTTATCGTGTAAAATATGTCAACATGACATTTTTCATTGTTTCAATTCTGAACTCGTATTTTTGGAGTGTCAAAACAATCATTAAGTAATTCAAGAAGTACCATGATCGCATGACTGCTTGTCTTTGTAAGGACAAGCTTATCACTTATTTTCATTTATTTCTTCACACGTGGAATGTGCACTCACAATGATAGCAGCGTGGTTACAGCAGCAAAAGAGGGCTATTTAAAGCAAGGTGGCTGTAGAGACATTCCTGCCATATCTGTCAGAGTTTTAACAACTTTTTAAAAGCATTTCCTAATTAATCATTTCCAATGATCAATACATCATTGTAATTTATCTCACTTATGAAAATTAACAAAAAAAATCTGTAAATCATACTATTGTATTTGAGGAGCTGATTATAAAAATAAATTACTATTAACATCTAAATCATTACGGTGAGCTTCCTCACGATAGATAGCGCCTGGGTAGGCAAGTGCTCAGTTGTAGATACCAAGGTGCATTTCAAGGCGGGGGAAAGTCACCAACACAAGCGCACCTTCCTCGCAGGTGTCCAGAGGAACAGCCAGGGACCAGCACTAACTAGAAACTCGCAGGACACCCCAAACGCTCTTAATTTCCCAGCACCTACTACGACCACGCAAAAAGATGTTGTCACGCACCGCAAGCTTCACCTGAAAACACCGAAAATGTGCAAGAAACAACAAAAAAAGCGCTCCGCAGGTAAACGATAAACGTGCCGCTGCGCCCCAAGACACCGCCCGCGGGACCTCCCCGCCGCCCCCTCCGCGCTGCCCCGCGCACCTTCCGCCGGG
>NW_010510795.1:0-11007 GCF_000687285.1 Phaethon lepturus
CCAGCCTGTCCAGATCCCTCTGCAAAAGTCCTCCCACTGCACCCACTTTTAAAGACAAAAATTAAGGAGTTAAAAAAAAGGGAAAATAATGTAATAAATGCAACATCCCATAACTTATTAATGAAACCAATAAAGTATTACTACAAGATAGAAATGGGAAAGAAGGACAAGAATATGATAAGACCCCTTTAAAAAGTGCAGAGAAGAAAATACGACAATTTAAATTCAATTAAAAATTGAAACCACTAATAAGGCTATGACCACTCTCCCACTCTGAAATCAAATATGCAAATATTTTGGGGGATTCAGCATAAGATCAAATTAATTCCTAAAATTCAATTTCATTAGCCACCTGGTTTTCAGGCCCCTACTACAGTGGTCTGTGGTGCAAACAAAGGGAAAGCGGCGCAGATACCGTTTCTGTCAGGATGGTTTCCAGCTCCATATTTCTCTCATACAACTCTAGAAACCTCAATAAATGTGAAATAAAATGTTAAAATCCTAAAAAAAATTGCATGCATTATTATCTTATTTCTTACACAGTTAATTGTATAATCATAAATGTGTGCAGAAAGAACAAACAAAATTTCAATGCTATTGTCCTGCATTTGTGCAAGGACCACCACAAATGGAGATGGTGAAACCTCAGCATTACTGATGTTAGATAACTTTCCTACTGACTGGGTCCAGGATCTTTACTCAAGTTCAACGTCTCTGTGTCCGTAACACATTTTTATTTTGAGGAAGGTAAAAATACTTTGAGACAATAATAATGGAACTTTACAACTGACATTAGCTTGAGAGTTGAGTTATACTTTCCAGGATTTTACCACTAATACTTGAAGAAGTAAATGGCAAAATGCCTTTTTATTTTTATTTGTCTATGGTTGTGTTCAAACAAACAAAAAAATGGGTTTCAAGCATTTGTTGTATTGCCTGTGATGTCCTCAGCGGACAGTCTTCTGCTATTGCACAGCAGATTTACAGTATCTGTTATTTTTAATTAGGTATTTGTCTGATTTTGAGAAATAATGGGCAAAACCTGAATTGTCAGGTGGGGGTTTTTTTTCTGCTTTAGATAGTATTAAAATAGCACTGAAAGTCAGAAGCACCTGGTTTATTTACACACTGGTGAAGACCTTCTATTTCCTTCAGCAATAACCTTCACCATGATACTGCAGCATATGACACATCTTAAAAAGAAAAATCTTCTCCTGACTTTCATGCGTGTTTACACAAGTTAATGGTGATATGCTTACCTAACATAGCATTGAAGTGCAAATTGCAGCTTAAAACTGGAGACACCTTTGCTCAGAGGGAGGTCCATGCAAGAGACCGAATTCCTATCTACTTTCCAGCAGTGACTGCTTTGGTTATGCCAAAATTATCATGCGGTTAACCGCAATGGTTATTTCCCTCTACAGGTGAAGGTCTGACTTCCCAAATAGGTTAACTGATGAGCAGAGACTAAAGTGAAGTCTAGCTGAGCTTGGCTTAGCAGAAATCAGTGTCATGGGCCTCCAGGGGATGGAGGGATCGTTGAGAACATGTGCCCACCGTCAGAGATGGTACGTAGCTGTATCGGAGCCTTCCTTTGCAGAAGGGAGCACAATCAAAAGAACTGATTCCAATGTGAGTGTATCTAAAAATATGCATATATCAAGTCAGAAATTGCCTTCTCTTCAAAATTTATACTTATTAGAAAGTGACTGAAAAGAATTAACCTCCGAAGGCAATCAGAACAGCAAATGCCATTTCGCTTGGCTGATCCAACAGCCCAGCGGCAAAACCACCCACAACAAAACTATTGTCTAATTTAAGAGCAGAGATAAAGATTTCTAAGGGAATGAATGAAAACCATGCACATTTGATGGTGACAAGTTGGTTTAGTTTCTCTAGATGTTATAGCACATCCCTCTGTCTCCATCAGCCTTTTCCAGACAACTTCCTTCTCCCTCCTGCGGGAACTTTCTACTTCTTGTTTGATGGCATTTTCCACTGGCAAAAGAAGAAGAAAAAAATCTTTCCACCACTGTTCCTTGGTAACTGCTGAGCACTGGGTAAGTAGCCTGCCTTGAGATACTCTAGCCCTTTCTCATAACTCCTACAGAGTGAATAAATAACTGCACACATCAGTGACCACTAAAAATAGGGGGGAAAGAAAAAGGAAAAAAGCCACACATAAGCCCACCAAATAACAACTGACCCCAACAGTTTTCACATGCTATTGCAGAACAGCTTCAAATCCCTTATGTACCCGAGTGAGGACCTGCGCTTAGCTTCTGTAGCAAAATCCACCACACCTCCTGGCTCTCCCCAGGCACCTCTAATATGTGCAGGTGAACATCGATAACGCATCATTTCCAGCGCTGAAGATCCTCCACGGTTCCCCATGAATCTTGCAGAGAGGCTCCCCGGGCAGTCGCTGCTCTGAAGAGTTGCGCAGTTCTCCTGGCCCGTTGGTGAGGGGCAAGCTAGCAGCCAAGCAATTTGAGCAGGCTGGAAAATTGGTGAACAAATTAGTAATGTAAACCTAAACTCAACCTCACATGAAGGTTGAACTTGCAGTTTAAAGCAGCATCACGAGAACAAATGCAGACCTCAGAGGACACCTTTACTTACAGGAAGATTGGGTTATGTGATCAAGAGATCTGTGCAGGCTTGTTATGCTGACTCATGGGTTTTGGTAGTGGTAAATCCTACTGCTTTTCTCCTAAATATGGTGATTTTTTTTTCTTGGTATTGTCAAATCAGCAATTATTTGATATGCTTGTTATAGAGTTCTTTAATCATTCCGCTATTATAGCTGCCAAAAGTTGTCTTCTGTAAATGACACAAAGTCTGAAAAACATTGGGTATTTTATTAACCCTCTTCTAACACATTCTCTACTCAATCATGAAACAGCCTTAGGTTTTATATGCTACACTAGAAATTTTGGCTAAAATGACTGCAAAACAGATTAAAAGAAATTAAAGATTAAAGGCAGTCTCCTACTGGGTATTCTTAAACAATAAAGAGAAAAGACCTGGAAAAGGTGACCCTCTGGGGAAACTAAATCTGGGAGAAAATATTTTTACAAGTAAATTTGAATTTTTACCCAAGCTACAGACCTTATACGTACAAAAGCTGTCACCAGACTCCTTCACGAGGACACTTTTGTGTTTCTGCTCCACTGCCTGACTTGCTTCTGCTACGAGATCGGCAGCCGAATTGGCAAATTGAGAGTCTTTGCCGACGACTGAAATAATTCTCCTGGAGAAAGTTGGGACGTTTATTAGTCCGAGTGGAGAAAATCTACAAGGGAAATGCCTTTCCTGAGCAGGAAAACTGCGCAAGGTGTGATGTGACTCTGTCGAAGGCGACCGGGATGGTTCCTCCCAGCCTCTCGCCACTGGGCAGGGGCATGTTTGCACAGACACCCGTGTATGGACCTTTCTGAATCAGGCTGTATTTTCTGCTCTAACTTTTTTGCATTTTCTCTCTACAAACTTTTTAACGAAGTAGATTTGTACAGCTTTATCTTACAAGTAAACGTCCTTGTACTCTTCTACTTGTTTTCCTTGAACTTAACAGTAATACCTTTTTCGTTCTCCGCACTTTTACTCCTCTCTACCCCAAAACCAATCTTCCATGAACTTATCACCTCGAAGACAATAATAGAAAACAAAATGCACTGGTGGAAACTTTAGTGCTAAGTTTCAAGCTACAACCGACCCTTTTGGCTATGCTAGAAATGCTATAAAATAGACCTTGTTCGTGGGAACGCTGACACGTTCTTACTGTGCCTGCCATCGCTGCAGACCACAGCTGCCCTGAGCTGGTGTGATGATTTTCCCGTGAAAGCCATGAGAAGGTTTCAGGAAAAGGCCACGTCTGTGGGGGAAAGAAGTCCTGCGTGGAAGTTTGAACTCTGCATTGCCTCTTTGGGAAGCCCCGCGTGCTGTGGGCATCCCTGCCGCAGCCACACAGGACCCACCCTCCTGTCGTCCCAGTCCTTCTCTGGACATTTCCCACCTTTCCCTCCTACCTAAAGATCACATATTTTGCATCTAAAAATGATTTATGGAGCATTCAAGTTTGCCGTGTACATTATTTGCTATAGTAATCACACAATTCAACAAATTACTAAAAATAAGACAATTACATATTGCGTTCGGGGCATTTCCTTTGCAGGCTCAGCTATTATGCATTTTATTTCACTTTGCAGAGAACTTTCTTTGGTCTACTGCAGAAATATTACCATCAAATATTAATAGTTTTTCCCTATTCATAGTCATAATATGCTAAGTGTTTGACTGTTTTCCATCATTTTAATAAACTATTCTGGAGGGAAAGAATTATGAATTGTCTTAGATGATGAAGCAATATTACACTCGCAGTCGAAAACTAAGTTCCATTTCTGAAAAGCACAATAAAGAGTAAGTCTACATGATTGATGAAGAAATGTTAGGGCTCCTGATGCACAAATGCAATTTGTCAATCATTTTTTTTTAAATACCAGAACACTTCAGATATTCTCGTACCTTCTTCACACAATTCAAAACCCACTTGAACTTCTGTGGGAGGCAATTAACAATAATGAAAGCTAACTTCAGTTTGGGTACATTATTTTGAAATGCAACCCACAGAAGTTCATGTAGATCTCGCACATTTTAGGTGAATAAAACCTGTTTCAAAAAGGAGATGGACAAGAGTCTATCATACACTGAGAACTTTTGTTTGCCTTCAATGCAAATTCAAAAACTTGCTCCCATAAGTAGAAATCATGGTTGACTTTGAGAAGTGAACACATGGGGCACCGACTCATTTCACTTACAAAGGATAACCGTACCATGGATAGGGAAGAACTCAACCTCCAGATTCGCCTCAAATTCTGGGGATATCTGTCTAGATCGCATCTAGACTTCAAGGCCTCTTTTCTTTTTTAAGTGGATTCATCTAAAGACAACCAGCAGAAGACAGCTTTCTGTCTTTGCAAAGCAAAGTTTAAACAGGTCTAATTTCTCATAAATGTGTAAGTATCTCCTTTCTGAAATGCTTTTAAACAAAAGCTGCCTACAGAAAAGACGACAAAGACTTTGTTAAAATGAAGACATTCTTTCAATAATATTTTTGGTTAAATTCATGATTTAGTAAGCGCGACTATTGCTGTTATTACGCGTCCACAGCATTTTGAAAAAAGTAGAGACCTAGAAAAAACGTGAAGTATTATTGCTAACATAGGCATGGTGTAAGCTCTTGCGAACTACAAAAGTAATAAAGTTTGAAGAAGATAATCCAACAAATGTAACAGTTTTCTTTTGCACCTTAGATAACGAAGCAACTAGAGGCAATATATCTTGCAGTTAATGCGCTTAGTACTACATAAATAACAGGTTACTGCATTATTATTTCGTATGCTAATAAAACTAACAGATGACCAAATTACGGCTCTCTTACTCACACCGTTGGTTGCACGGCGTGATATTCTCTCACTGAAGTCAGTGGGGCTATTCCCATTAGTAAGACGATGTCAAAACTTGGACTATTAGAGTCAAATATAAGCCAAAATGCTATTACTCCCCTTTGTGCAGAATAACTGATTTTGCGAGTGGGGACAGACGGTCAGGGCTTTCGGAGCAGCACACCAAACCTTCCCAAAGCAGGACAGCGTTCGCAGGTCCCGCCGGAGCCTCCCTGCCCAGCCAGGGCAGCGCTGTCCCGCGGGAGGCGGCTGCGGCCGCTGCTCCCTGCCCTGACCCCTCGTTCCGGCCACCGGCACCTTGGGTTCGGAGAGGAAGGAGCTCACGGCACGCTCAGCAAGGCAGCAAAGACAAACAGTCGTCTAAAGCCGGCAGTCAGGGCTTAGGCTGAAATTAAACTGTCTTGTACCTAAAAGCTCTGGTTCCATTCACGCTAAGAAAATCCTCTTGACATAATTTGATTACACCTAAGAGGACGTTATACCACAGCATAAGCAAGAAATTTTGAGAACACTGTGTCATAGCTGATGACATTATCTGAGTCACTTTTGATGGGATTAATATCGTTTAAGTAAGCTGAAGAGAATTTCACTGCGCGAGATAGAATAGCAACAGAACAACAGGTCCAGAGGGTGAACAATGCTGTTATAGGCAAAGGCAGATAATTATGAAATGTAATTATACTTCAAATTTCTCAGGGAATAGAGCAAGACTCGATAAACATTTTAGCACATTCTTGCTGTTAGGAAAAAAGGACGTTTCAAGGAAATTAAAAACATAAGCCAGCAGTTTTTACAGCAAGAGTTTGAAATGATGAATCCTGGGATTAGATGGGTCATTTAAATATATGAAAAGGTTATTTATTTCATGTAATCCATACTTGTAAAAATAAAAGGAAATAAACATGTATGAATATAATACGTGTGTACAGGTACCTGTATGATGGGAATTTTAAAATCTGGAATCAATCACCTGGGTAAATCTAACACGAAGCACCCTCTGTTTGCTGGTGGCTTGTCTTCTCCACATCGCTCGGCGGCAATCCTACTTCTCCAGCAGCAGTAGGTATGGAGTGGATCTAGCCTGGATGCAATTGGCTAAACTTTGCATAATATTCTGAACAAAATTATGTGAAAAAACTCACAAGAGAAAGGAATAGAGGTAAGGAATCTCATTTATTCTATTTCCCTGTACTTTTGTACCAAAATGTGTGATGTTGAGCAGTTCACACTCACGTTGCCCAACATGGGCTGAAATGGATTTAACAAGCCTTTTCTATTATAAGCTGTGAAAAAGAAGATAATGATAGGATGATGGTGGCTATGACTGCCAAAATAACAAAGCACACATTACTGGATGAAATAGCAAAATTTTTTTCACTTTTTACCATTTGTTGTGAATTAAACTTTTCACGCATAACAAATCAAATATAATATTAATGATTGGCTCCCTCTCCATTTCTACATGCATGAAAAGTGGGATGTGTTTTGCTGAGGACCCTGAAAGTATAAAAAAATTGTGAACGGAAATATTTTAGTGGAAATATTTTTAAATAACTCCATTATCTGGGTAACACGGTTGGATTCAAAAAAGTTTGCCTCCTGAAAGCTGTTTCAAGACATGACCTCAGCTGAACTAAAATTTTGCTATTCGGAGTTGCTTGTGCAAAACTGTCATTCTACCTTATGTTTATCCAATTTAGGACAGGTATTATGGGACCAGAAATTGTGATAGTTACAGAAACAGAAGTGCTACAAAATGGGAAAATCTGTAGCTGCTTTAACTGGGATCGCTTGCATTTTTTTCAGTTCAAATCAAGATTTTCGTGTATAGTTACACATGGTTTTGGCTATTTTCACGAAACTATTTTTTAAATCATTTTGCATATATTGGAAAGAAATCCAGCACATCAAAAATTTCTAATACAATCAGTGACAGGTTAAAAATATGATTTGTGAGGTTAATAGGGAGTGACTAGAAGATATATCTAAGTGTGTATTCTTGTCATTTGGTGTCCCTCTTAACAATAAAACCCTGTAAATTGGCAAAATGTCAAGAATTCACAATAAGCAAGGAAAGAAAAAACCTTATAAAATAGCACAAGAATAGAAATGCTGTACCAGAAAAGAAAACTTTGTGTTACCATACATTTTTCAACATTTACTCAGATCAAGCATCTAAAAATAAAAATGTCTGCCTTTCCCACTAAATTAGTCTCAGACAGAATATGTTGTTGGATGCATACATTATATAAAACCAAAAGAAAAAGGTATTAAAAATAGAAGAAAATAAATAAATCAAAAAATAGAAAGCAAGAAAATATATTGCTTTGAAATAAGAGATTCGCTTTCATAAATATAAACACAAATTATTCTTTTATCATGGTATATGTATCCGTAATCAGAGGCATACGTACAGGATTTTTCAAAAACTACAGAGGATCTGTCAGTATAGTTCACAATGTACATCTGAATTGTCACGCTGCATGGAACTACTGTGTGCAGCAATTTCTTTTGCAGAACAATGTGGAGGCTTTTTTACAGCCGTATATTTATAAATGTTGTTTTTAAACACTAACAAAAATAATAAAGAAACAATCAATTCTGCACTAAGTACTGCCTGAAGAGACCATCTAAAATGAGTACGTTCCCTATCTGATAAATTGTTTTTCCATAAACTTATTTCTATATCTACCTCAAATAATTTTGAAACCTATTTGACTTAGTGCTCTAAGAAATTTTACCATCCTGGTAGACTTGTATCCTCTGGTACTCTCAGATCCTCGTTATCCATGAGGCTGGTTGGGTCTTTTGACCTGGGAAAACTCATGTACGTATTGCACAGCCTGGCGCCGATTGCGCCGTGGGACTGGCAGCAGGCAAGGGGAGAAAAAGACAGACAGAAAAGGAAGGACAGACAAAAGCATTGCTACACGTCTTGACTTGAGACTTGACTCGGTCCCTTCAGAAAAGGGGTCTCAACCCGAAGACTCGCAGCGTGCTGCAGGACACGCCGAGGTGTAAGACCTTTAAGTTCAGCTACAGTGCTATTAGAGAGGATCCAGAATAAAATTAAAAAAAAAGGAAAAAGGTAAATACAGGATCCTAAGCAACCCTGGATTTCTTACAGTTCTCATCCTTTCAAAGTCATAAGCTTGAAAGCACTGGCTGCCTGAGCCAGTGGGGAAACCCTGCGGGGAGAAAACCCAACCGTTCGACTCAATCGTTTTCCCACCTTCCTGGCACATTTTTTTCAGGTAAAACTGGGCATCACAAACTGCACATCCACTGAACGCTTTAAAAACCCAGGATTAAATCTAATGATCATCGAACGATCAGTGACTAAGGTAACTATGAGCATGTGAGGTGTTTCAGGATAAAATCACAAAGAATTGCCATTAGAACTCAGTGGGCGGCTTTGCAAGAAATTAAACAGAATCAGGCAAGAAAGGAAATCACTCGCAGTGAGAAGGACATACTTGGGCACAAAATATGATGGAAAATTATTTTCTTGGAAGTACTGTATTAGAAATCCAACAGTTTGCTTGTATTAACTGAAAAGTAATGGGAAAATGGAATTACTTTCCACACTGATGTTGGGAATTAAGAGGTTTTTTTGGATATTCAGAAGTTTTCAGGATCCTATTTGCCTATTGACACGTCTTCAAAATAACTTCTACTGCAAAGCAAACAGAAAGAAACAGTAGCAACCCAATTCACTGGCAGTGAACATGAACATTCAGCGGTTCATCTATATTTAGAATAACAAATATTTAAAGATTTGATCTTTTAACAGTAATATGAGTGGTCTTTTAAATTTATATGCCATTCCCTCTGTGCTAGACAGTATTCTTAACATTGCTAATGATGGACAAAGTGTTGGTCTAAGAATGTATTTGTGGCAAAACAGAGATTCAGGTCAACAGAACTATTTATATCTAATTCACAAGATTGCCTCATCTGAGGGAAATTGTCTCATCTGAAGAAAAAAGTTTTAGTAGACATCAAAGTGGGTTTTTTTGTTTCAACATTTCAAAGCAAAATTGTTTCTATTTTTTACTTTCAATGTTTCATTTCAAAGTACTTCTTTTTTAAACAGTAAAACATAAAGACATTTTTAATATTTTTGTTTTGTTAGAGAAGCTAATGAAAATAGTTTAGATGATTAACATAAAACAAACCACTAGCTGTCTGGGGTATTTTTGGCTCACCTAGCAAAACAAGTATCAGTTAACCTTACTGTTTCATAACTTCACAATTCAAATTAAATAAGAAACTATGAGAAACTATATCCCATCACTTGATAAATAAAATACTGTCAAATGGTCATATCATATTGTGTGTCTGCCTTCATTCCTCAGAGTATACTTTTAATAAAGTTTCATTTTACTTTTCTTATTTTTGATATCAAATACCTCAAGTCAACACGACTCCATGCAACAACAGCCCGGCATATTCTGAAAGTTCAAAGCTCTGGTGTGCTTTTATGTGTGTGCAATTATACATGGTACTTGTCCACTGCGTATGTCTTATTATGTATGTGTGTTATAATTACATAGATAAATACATGTATGTCATACAAACATTTTCATATAAAGACACTGAAGTATTGAGAATGAGTATGCATTTTTGAAGCTTCTGTTTGCTTCTCTGGCTTGGTCCCAGAAATGTAGATAGCACGGTTTAAGAGTTGAAATGGTGTTTATTTATTTTTTATTTCCTTTCCTTTCTTTTCTATACTTTTTTTATCCTTTTAAGATTCTGTGACCTATTTGCTAAGGAAGCAGCTTACCTGTTTGTTGGGAAGGAGTCTACCTGCCTGTCTGACTCGAACAAAGCCACCAGCTTGATCACAGGAGATGCAGCTCTTCTCCCCAGCTAGACAGCACACAAGAAACTCCATGTCGCATCGTTTCTAAACATTTACTTCGGAGGTACAAATCCCATCAGTCTTTACTTCTAAGCCACACACCACAAACCAAGAATATTTGGGAAAGATATCAGATTTTAGCATTATTCTTTTTCACACAAGAGAAACAAACCATTCAATCAGTCATCTTCATTAAGAGAATTTCTCAAGCAATGTTATAAGAATTTATAGGGTACTACTAACAACTTTTTTTTTTTTCTCCCTCTTGATCACTATTTCAACATGTGCAGTTTGTTTTCAAGAGTTCACAATCCTTGTCAAACACTGGGATAAAACCTGGAAGGAGACCTTGCTTTGCCTGCGCTCTAGCTAACAATGAGGAGAAAAGCTACTTAGATAAAAGCTCTGTTTTCAACAGCTAAGTGCTTCAAAATTATAGCAAATGTAATCAGACAGATTCATCCTCCTGCCTAATGACAGATATAATGCCAAACCATCTCTCCAAACCTCAAAAAGTTAGGCCATTAGCATTCTTTGAAAAAAAACCCAGAACAAAACCACACCCAAAAGATGCTCCTGTGTTTGCAGTGTAGGATTGGGAGCTAACAGCAACTTTTTGTAACAAACTCTTCTTTTAATGGACGAGCAGTCAAGCAGGGATAAAAAGACATTCCT
>NW_010510795.1:11038-12412 GCF_000687285.1 Phaethon lepturus
TAGAGGAAGGATAAATGCATTAAGGAGCGAGAAGTCCATCCCAGCAAAAAAAATACAAACCAACCTATAAAAAATAAGAAATAGGTAAATATCTCTCACCAAATCTAGAAAACAGAAAACGAATTCCATAGTGGCATGATTACTTTGAAAACATAAATTGAAATAAAACCAAAATTCACAGTAGGGTGCACTAGAGAAGAAAAGTTAAGTAACAGACTTTCCTTCAAGTCCATAATATTAAGCCTAATATGTGAATGAGACCTTAAAAAAAGAACTGTTTTTTTGCAAACCTTACTTCAGGCATTTGTATGGAGAGTTCCTTAAAATTCACTGGTAAAAGCAGCACTTCAACCACAAAAAAAGAAATAAAACTGAAGAACACAATTGTATTTACATCAAGATCAGGAAAGCAGGCCAACAAGATTGCTCTCTGGGAAGGACGTGTTTCCATAGAGCTACTAACTTCTGGAGGCAACACAATAAATCCTGTAACATCATAATTGGATTTCCATAGCAGAATTTCCACATTTTGATGTTATTCTGATTCAATTTCTTCAGTCGCCAGGACATATTTCTCTGAGGGTCTCACAAAGATGACTTTTCTTAACTGCTGTGGGACTCCAGCAGACAGAAGAGTGCTGGGTAACAGATGGCATGCTTAGTGCTTTCTAATATCACAAGAATGTTTGCTCTGGTTTTGTTTTCCAATTTGTTTAATTTTACAGATCTGTGGATATGCAAAATTAAATAAAACCTTCTCTTCCCTCTGCCTAATGCATAGTTATGATTTATGTTCTAAAGAGCCCCCCAAAATGCTTAAGAAATCCATTACAGGAGCAACTGTTCAAACACATAACGAATGACAATCTTTTTTTGTTCTAAATAGTTTGTAATTTGAGCAGAAATAAAAAAATGATGAAAAACTGGAATTGGTATTTTCTCATCCTACAAGTGGCAAAAGATGCTTTTGGTTGAGCAAAAGATGAAATTGAGAGTGTTGAGTATGGGTCTGGCAGCTCAACAAAACAATCCTTTTGCCTTTCTTATAGTCACTTTAGATAGATATAGTTGCAGAAAATAATAATTAAATAACATAGAAACTAATTGTACACATCTGATTGCATAGTTAAGCCTAAGAGGGTAAAAAAATTCCAGAAAATCTGCAAGCCTCAGGCAGCCCCGTTGCCACCATGCTATGGAGGTGGATGGAGCGGGCAGAGCTACGGGGCTTTCAGGGATGCCCACGAGCTGCATGGGCTGAAATCCCAGCACTGCCCGGCTGAAATCTGGCCTCACCATGGAAAAAACAGGAGACTTGAGCAAGGCCATCGTCAATCGTAACCAATCTCACAGAATCACAGAATCATTAAGGTT
>NW_010510796.1:0-456 GCF_000687285.1 Phaethon lepturus
GGGCTTCCCCTGCTGCCCCGCTCCAGAGGTGGGACCCTGGGGACGGCGAGGTGCTTACGGGCCCCGGAGGCAACGTTTCTGTTTGCTGTACTATTTCGGGAAGTTTTCATAAGGTAAACAAGGGCCCCCTCTTGATTCATTGAGTTCATTAGTGAGCCGTAGGACGGTATTTACATTGCCAAGGTATTCGCACAAGCGATTCCCAGACGGCAAGCTCACCGGGGAGGAGGTGACCTTCAGCGTTCCTTGTTTTGCCCTGTATCTGGCACGCAGGGGGCCTGCCTGTTGGGCTGGAGTGCCTGGGTACTGTAATCAAAATAAATCATCCTTATCGTTGCTGGTGGTGATACTGCAATGGAAACAGAAACAGGCGCCTACTTTGCACTTTGCGAAAATGACATCATTGTGAGGAGCGTGATGGGAGGTCAGAGGATGAACTGCAGGCGGGCGCCGTCG
>NW_010510796.1:490-2257 GCF_000687285.1 Phaethon lepturus
GCCTCCCGTGTCGGCAGCGAACCCCTGTGCGTGACCGGGGAGCTGGTCTGCTCTTCAAATTAAAGCAGATAACAACCGGGAAGTATTTCTAATGAGAGAAAGGGAGAGAGTGATGTTCTGGTTCAGCCTACTCCCTTTTTTGTAGCAAAACTGACAAAGGAACTCCCCCAAACCCTCTGTCTCTCCCTTCCCTGGGCAAACCACAAAACACAACTTTTTGTTTTGGTTGCCTGGTCTGTTTTGGAGGGGAAAAAAAGTGTTAAATGAGTAGTGGAACTATTTAAGACTGCTTTTTTTCCTATGGATTTATACGGTTCTCACGGCGCTGTGGGATGACTTTGACTGAATTCTCATAATACTGAAGAAAATGAGCACTCAGAGAATCTACTCAGACTAGCACTGCTATGGATACCATAATCATAGGAAAAAACTTTACAGTTTCCACGTGTTAAAACCCAGCAACTCCCTATAAGAGCAGGCCATGGGCTGAAGACTGAATTCCCTGCTGCCCAGTAAGGTGTAATAATTCTTTCCCTTCGAAGGAGGATTTGTAGAGACCCTGTCCAGCTGCATATTTTCATGAAGCTCGTAGCAGCAACTTCTTATCTGAGAGGCTGAAATGTTTCAAAGAGGATTTTCCGGTTGGTGTCAAAGAAAACAGATGTGGGAAAGGTGGGGAGATGTGCAGGGAAGACAGGGCTTGTGCTTGAAGCAAAGCCAGATGAAGCAGCTCCCGCCTCCGACCGTGAGCAAGGCAGGCACAGGCACACACGCTGCCCATGCCTCTGCTGCCTGGCCAGAAGGCAGGGGTGAGCACAAGAGACATTTGCACTCAAGCTGTCAAGCACTTTGGTGTCCTTGGGTAGGAGATGTCACTCCCTTGCCGCAGGCCCTTCAAACCCCAGGCCAAGATGCTGGCTCCGCCACCGTCTTCCTTGGTTCCGTCCCTTTCCTCCCCGGGAGAGGGTAGTCACGGGCATCCCAGTTGCGAGGTCAGCCCGGGAAGCCACCCCATGCTCCCCCGTGATGCTCTGCACCCTGGCAGGACTAGGCAAAGGGCTTTAAGAAGAGTTGCTTTAACACTTCCACACTCCTCCTTTTCTTCCCGCCTCAAAGAGACAAACCTCAGCTTTGAAGCCTTTGAAAGGACATCAAAGGATGAGATTTCCAGAGGAGCTTAAGGGAGTTGGGTGCGCTCCGTTCCATTGATGGTCAACAGGAGATGGGTGCTTAATGCTTGGAGGTGCTTTGAAGCCTACGTCCTTGCTGGGGAGGAAGTGAGAAGCAGTTGGCAGCTCCTTGGCTTTGTAAAAGGCAGATCCTGCCTTTTTTCTGAAGATAAAACATGATGGATTTGAAGATGATGTCCAAAACTCAGGTTTGCTGTGAAAACCACCAAATGCTTTTTAAAGGAGAAGCACTTAAAAGCAGCCTGTGATTTCGCCCCATCCAAAAGACGGTAACTGACTCATCTGATGGTGACTGAGGTGCTGCCGCTTGCTCTCCCCCACCATCGCTGTGGGCATAGTGTAAGCTTGCTGGAAACCCGAAAGCCTCTCAGCACGGAGGCTGTTACCGTGGAGGCAGTACCGCTTCTCGCGCCTCTTTTTGTGTCATCTTTCAGCAGTCCTTTAGTACAGCCTCTGTTACTTTTTGACGTGGGTATCGCTGCCTGTTTGCTTCTGCTGGTGAATGTTAAACCCGAGTGGTTTAACTCCAACACCCATGAAGGGGGAACCGCCGGGGCGGCGTGCACCGGTCGGGATC
>NW_010510797.1:0-27500 GCF_000687285.1 Phaethon lepturus
GGGGGCCGGGGAGCTGCCCGCGCCCACCCTGCGCTCCGCGGTCCGAGCGCTTGCCCTGGCGGCCCCGGGGACCGTTGCAGTTCCGTAGGCGCTCGGTGACTGTACTCTGCCCTTCAACGCGTGTTCTCCCCTCTGGCCAGTCGCAGGGCGGCCAGTCGCGCACCTTTTTGAAACGCGGTCCTGCAGGTAGGCCCCGTGCAAGGCCCAGCGTGTGTCTCTGAACTGCGTCATCTCATGGGCCAACATGAAGGGCGGGTGTGTCAAAAATTAATGGTGACTTGCCTTAAAAAACATTGATTATGTTTAAAAATGAGTTTGAAAGAGCCAAACTCCTCTGCAAAAATGGCTCCTTAGAATTCGTAGGCTGTTTCCACATGTGGCCGTAGTGCAGAACTCGAGATACCTTTCCCTGCAGATGACTGCCATGATCTAAGGTGAATAAACCTTCCTAATTTGATGAGTGTGATTCTGCGTTTGTAGGTCCCAGCCTTGCAGTGAGCTCTGTGCGGGTGTAGGAGTAACTGTGCAACTCCTGGTCATGTGCAGTGTATGTTGGTGCAAGTACGTTTGCCCAGCTTGCATGCCTTTCAATTTTTCTGCTCATTTTTCTTGTATGATTAAATTTTTTTAAAGCTGCACCTAAGGTGCAAATTAGAGCTCCTCAATTATAACAGAGGACTTTATCTTCTGTGTGTGTTGCTTTGTCACATGCTGGTTTAGTTAAGAGTAAGAAAACTGAATTACACATGTGTGGTGTAAAAAAGTGCCTTGTCTGCAATACTGTGTACAAAAATGTGTCTACTTTTGAATAGCACACTAGATCATTACTAAAAGATGTACATAACCAACTGACCGTTAATGTGGATGAACAGTAAGAAGATCTGTTGGAATATTCTGTGTTGTCCATTTTGCACAGAGAGTAACCCATTATACCGATAATTGGTGATAGTAACCCGTCTGCTTGGGCTCCTTCAGTTCATTTTCAAGGTGGTAGAATTTGGTGAAGAACAGTTTCTCTGGTACATTAGTGTCAGTCGGGCCTAATGTGTAAGCGGCTCTGTCGTAACCATGTAGAATTATTCCCAGTTCATGGTAAGACCCCTCTGTAAGCAAGTTTAAAACTCTTCTTAAACAGATCTGCTCCAGTGGAAAAGAGGCCCAGGAGACCATTAATTAAGCCTCTGTTAGGCTGATGTACCAAAATTATATTTTATCATAGGGAAACTTTACATAATTTCTGCAAATTGGCTAAAAAAAATTGAACACTTCAGCTTCAATATGAAATTATACTAAAGAACTACATATCTTGGTTACAATGGAGTGTCATGATGAAGATACAGTAGAGTTTCCCTCTATGCAATGAATATATATAATTGGATTAAAACAGTATTTTCATAACTGAAAATACTGTATTTTAAGATGGAGGAGGTCTTCATTTCAGCTGCCTCTTTTCATAGATTCATCTTTTTCTCATAAAATTACTGAAGTTGATGGTTCATGTTTTGGTCTTGGCACAAAGATGAGGGAGAATTAGTTATCCAGTACTTTGGTAAACTGGTAAACGTAGTAGGAGCATCATAACAAATAGTAAAATTATTTAGCCAGAACTATATATATACTGGCATTTAAGCAGGCACATATATTTCTTTTAATTACTGTGATGTTGTGCTGTCCCAGTGATACTTGATTAAGTATAAATAAGCCTATTTATTCCCATTAGTCTGAAGGTAACCTTTAGGGTAATGGTGAAATACAGCATTATCTATCTGCAGAATTAAAGATAATATTTGAACCAGGGTTGGTTATTTTAACATCCAGGCCATTGTACAAGCCTGGTTCAGCTATGAGTTTGAGCTTTTAAATGTTAAGGAGCTGTTCTGGTGAACATGTGCACTGAGGCTTCCTTTCTGTTTAAAAATAGTAAAAGAACAGGATGTTCAAGATTTTCTATCTCTAATCTGACTGAGGCTGCAACTTCCAGGTTTAGGACCCCTGGTGAAAAGTAATTTTAATTGTTTAGGACTGCTTGCCTGTTGGACAGATTTCATCTTGTTAATTTGTAGTGATAGTAAGACCAAACTGTTAAAAGCAATTTTCAGTGCACCCACTAAAGGCACTTAGTATAAAAACATGACTTAGAATGTGTATCTTGGGGATAAATTATAGAAGAATATCTAGTAATTTTCATGATAAAGACCATCATTGGCAGCACAGTGCCTGCATAAAGTTTTGAATATCTCTGTAAGAAGAATATAATGTATGTATCGTGGATTACTTGCAAAAGCAATATATGTTAGCTGAAAATGCTGCATTAAATCTGTTGCAAGTTAGTACAGGAATTATAAATTAATATTTAAATAGGTGGATTCTCATGCTATAGAGCCTGTGTTTAAACATAATATGTGATATGCATTTGTTCCTGCAATCAAATGGGTTGGGATTACTAACTGATAGGAAGTTGACAAGTCAAATCTGTATGATTTATGGTAAGACTTGTATAGACAGTGAATTTACAGTGGGCTGATACATTCTATAGTTTCTGAGCAATGCAATGGAGATACGTGTAGTGGGAGACATTACAGAACCAATTAGACTCAAGAGACATTTGTAGAGTGCAAACACAGGCATGGAGAATCTAAAGGATTCCAGTGTTATCTGGCAATAGGAATTTTTTTTTTTGCATTGCCCTGACAAGCACATTTTTTAATTTTCCTTTTAGGAAAATGAGGACAAGGAAGTGGCTCTCCTGTCACTCATCATGACAACAAAACACAATCGGATATAGTGCAGCTATTACTGTAACTCATTGGCCAGTGTGTATTATGACATATTCTTAATTTTTATGAATAGATAGTGGAACTGTGTGATCTTTAATTCCCAAATTGTTTTCAAGATGCTGGGTACTTGCAGTTTTTTAACAGTTAAACAACTTGTGTGTTTACACAAAACAAAACAGGGGAAACAAAACACAGAATCCTAAACTTACGCTCTTTTGAATTGTTTTCTCTTCTTCCTATATGGATTACTTCTGAGGCTGGCTGCTTCTGTCTTAAGTCTTCTTAAAGTAATATCTGTGCTATGAAATCAGCAACTTGGCAGTTCTAAAGCTATTCTTACAGTCTGAAAAAGAGCAGCGAGACTGTAGGGTCTTGTACACTTCAGGCTGCTGCAGGAGCCACTGGAAATCTGGAACTGGTTGCCTGCGGACTCAGCAGATGAGATTCAGTGTGCTTTCCCGTGCAAGTGTCTCCCAGGGTATTGCACTTTTTCTAGCCTGGGTATGAGGCAGCAGTGAAGTAGGACTTCATTTTGGACAGCAACTGTTTGAGAAAAGTTAACATAGTGTCTGAAGCTTGGTTTGGCATGCTCCTTTTTAAAAGGTCCTGGCTGAAGCTTCACTTGCCATGTTCCTTTTTAAAAGGTACCTCAGCAACTACCTCTTCAGAAAACTGTGATGACATCTACTCCACCCTGTCCAGTGCTATTTTGTGATATGGGTTCCAGTAATGTTTTCTCATGTGCTGCTTTCAAGTAAAAGGGATAATTCAGTTATTATCTGGAAGCTTTCAATATAATACACATTGTTCCTCCAGTGTTAGTTGATCATCGCTTTTACTTTTTTGTAGTCAATATTGGTCTATGTTCTTATTAGTCTGAATTAAATACCCACTAGTTTATATAGTGCCAAGAATTGTGAAATAAATTAACACATCCTAAATATTTTTTTTAATGATAATTAAAGTCAAACTATTCACAAAAGAGTTCAAAGAACATTTGCCTTTATTCTGGAGTGGGCAAGTCACAGAATCACAGAATCACAGAATGGTAGGGGTTGGAAGGGACCTCTGAAGATCATCTGGTCCAACCCCCCTGCCAAGGCAGGATCATCCAGGGCAGGTTGCACAGGAACGCGTCCAGTCAGGTTTTGAAGGTCTCCAGAGAAGGAGACTCCACAACCTCTCTGGGCAGCCTGTTCCAGTGCACTGTCACCCTCACAGTAAAGAAGTTTTTCCTCATGTTGGGGTGGAACTTCCTGTGCCACAGTTTGTGCTCATTGCCCCTTGTACTGTCACTGGGCACTACTGAAAAGAGACTGGCTCCATCCTCCTGACAGCCACCCTTCAGATATTTATAGACATTTTTAAGGTCCCCTCTCAGCCTTCTCTTCTCCAGACTAACTCTGTATGTGTCCTGCCTCATTGGTAACTAAAACATGTAGATTCACAAAATTTATATGTTACTAAATTGTGCTGCTTCTGTAGCTGTCAACAGATTTTGTGAGTAGATGCAGTGACCAGTGTCCTCTTTGAGAATCATCTCTAGTATCTCTAGCATCTTTGCAGATCTCTATTCCTGAAGTTATGCTCATAACCTGTCTTCTCTGATTGACTTGGGTACCCCTTGCCTCATGCATTTCATTCCTCCTTTGAGATTGTGAACTTGTAATCTGAAGCTTCAGTCTTGCAGATGGATATGCTAGTTTGGAGGTTGCCATCTTCAGGCCCTCAGAGCAGCAACTGCACTAAGACTTCATTTTTTCATAGTGGGGCTTTAGGACACTGGGCTACATTGTGCAGTTGCTGGTTTTGTGGTTCCTCTTGTCTATTAGCATAGTCTGCAATTTCACTGCCGTAAAAAGGGTGAATCCCTCCACCACTATTGTATTAACACTTGTGATCAGACTGCTGTGGGGTAAGAGGAATCCAGTAACGCATGCCAAAACAGTCATGTCAAATGCCAGCACAAATGTGATGGGGGAAATGCAGAGCCAGCAATAGGTGAAACTGGACTAGCCCTTTGAGCCATGCTTATACCAAGTTAAAGCAGTTGTGAGCAACAGTCTCAGTCCCTTGTTCAGAAATGTCATTAATGAGTCATCCAGGAAGGAGATGACTTTAATTTGGTGAACAACTTTTTAATCTTAGTTTTTGTTGTGACTGCTTTCTTCTGGCTTTGCGGAATTCTAGGCTGGCACATTTGTGACACCACTCAGTGACCTGGGTTGGGATACATCTTAAAAACAAACTTTGTTGCTCACTTTTTTTGCTTCTTTTTTCTTCCTGGATTATTTTTCAGCCATTGTGGTTCCCTAATGTGGTTGATCGCGCAGCATCACAAATGTCTGCCAGCAGCTTGTGTCAGGGTTGGAAGAGTAAGACGGTGGAACTGAGTAGCTGGAGACAGGGAGGGATGATGACTAGTTGACTCAGGACTGCGGCTGAATGTTGAACCACAACCTGAAGGTATGTCTGTGAGGCAGGTGCCACGGCTCATGTCAATTTTAAGCTAGTTAACTCAGGTATTGCAAGCAGCATAGTTGTTGCAGCATAGACTACATCAAAGCTTGCAAAACCTGCTTGAGATGTTTGGTAGGTTAGATCATGGGACTTCTATGCTTATCTTGGTCTGCTGTTGTCTTGGTAACTGAGCTAGCTTGGACATGGTATAGCCACATGAATATGTTTACCTGAAGTAAGCTGAAATATTAAACTAGGAGTTCCTTAGCTCTGTCTCAAGGTGAAGTTGCATGACATGGATACTGACTTGCTACCAGGGAAAGACAAGACCTTACTCCAGTTTTGTTCCTTGCTTGCACCAGTTCAGTTGGGTCAGAGCTAATTAAACACACTAACTCAGCGGAAAACGTCCTGCTGCCTTTGGAATTCTTGATGGGTTTGTGAGTTGAAATGACTCCCAAAGGGGACTGACAAACAGCAAAACAGTATAAAGGTGTTGGGAACTCATGGTTGGAAGTGAGGAAAAAGTGTGCTGGCTCATGTAAGCTGACACTGCTTGCCTGGTTCCCACAGGGGAGTGGGCTGCCACGCTTACCTGTGAGTGTGCAGTTACTTGCAAGGTAACTCTAAGTTATTTGTCTACACGACCTAAAACCACAGCAGTGATCACAACATAAAATAGTCTTGAGAGGGCAGAATTTCCCAGCTGGCAAAGAAGAGATGAGGTGTTTTCTGTCTGCTTTATAATTCTTAGATGTTTCAAGTAGAAGTTTTAAGCTCCCCAAAATAATTTTGGTCAGAACTTAGGTTTTATTTACTGATAAATAACAGTTATGTACTACTTTTTCTGCAAAACTGAGAGACCCACTTGTGTGCTACGCAATTAATATAAAAATAATAGATCTTCCCTTGTTTTCTTGTAGAGAAAGGTGAAAATTGTGGTTATATTTTTAAATAAGATTTTTTCCTTTAGAAAGAAATGTTTGCCATGATTCAAATTTCTTTCAATCTCTCTTTTCCTTCAGTATTCTTCCCAAACACATTTCTTCAAAAGGTAAAAGTTTCCACCCAAAGGGGGGTTTATGTTAATATTTTGTTGAAATGTAGTGTTTTTGAGTAATATGATTTAATAAATGGGTATGAGAGCTCAGAAATGCTTTCTTCCTTTTCCATTAGATCACACAGTGTGCCAACAGACTGAAGAACTTTTAATAGTTTTATTTCATTTTTTGATTGAAAATGGGGCTCTAGGAAAAACAATTGTGCAAATGTTAATTCTGTCTTTCTCCATCAGTGATTGCTGTGTTTTAGGCAAGTACTGTGTAGTTTCCTAGAGGAAAAAATGAAAATTCATTTTAAATGTTTATTCTGCGTGTGGCTTGTTACATCCTTGTTACTAAGAGATGATTAAATATTTGACCACCCACTAGTGTTCTTCTGTAATGTAAAGTCATATTGTGAACTGGTTATTTCATTGGTAAACTTTTAGGGTTTAGGGGTGCGACAGAGAAATCTCATGCATGAGTTGCATGGCAGAGTGGGTTTTGATACTGCAAACATTTACAGATGGAGGCAGCTCATGTGCATGTATCAACTGCAGTAAATACTTGAATGTAGAAGGTTAAGCAGTTAAAACTGTGCAGAGTTGGAGTCATCTGAATTAGGTCAATAGTGGAAATTATCTTGGATTTATCATGAGCCTTGCAAGCATGGATCTGCATTTCAGAAAACCAGCATACACTTCCACTGTAGTTTGTGGAAGGTTCTGAACAACAGAACCAAGGTCGAGATTGAGATATTTACACAGTCCCAAATGGCAGGGACAGTCTCCTGAAGGCAAATCATTGGTTTTAGACTTTATTAGACCCTTACTTTAATTACCACCTCATTACTTGCTCTGCTTCCACAAAAAGTATTCCATACTGTCATTTTCCCTAAGTAACTGGAAATGTGATTGAAAGGGATGTTTAAAGTGAGACTAATTCAAGATTAAATAGTCACAAATTATATTATTGCTACATGTAAACAAATTACTTGCATATCTGATTTTATTCAGATTACTTTTCAAGTGGTAAATAATGCTTTATCACTTATATAGTGCTCTTACATCTTTAGAGTGCTTTTCTCACATTAATTAATCATCATTAAACACTCTGAGGTGGGTAATACTATTATCCCCATTTTGCAGATGAAGAAATGTAGGCTGAGAGGTTGTGATTTGCTCAAGGCCATATAGAAGAAATAGAATCAGAGCTGGGATTAGATCTGTGTCCCTAGCTTCTAATTTCAGAAGACCAGCCAGATTGTGAGCCACAGTTCTGAAGCAAAATACTCAAGTATGCATGTAGAAACAGCACACATTTACTTGGCCTCTTAGATGCCTAATTTGCAGTTTGTTTAAACGGAAACTTTGCATTTGTGCCATGCTGCACATTTCCACATTCATACCCACAGGTATGGAAATAGCCTCTCATTCATTTAGGAACTCTTCCTAATCTGATGGGGCATTTTTATTTTCATCATTTTCATTGAAATTAACTTTCATCTTAAAAATACCAGTTTCTGGTCCTTTAGACTTGAACATAACTGTGTGACTCAGAGCAGGTTTAGCACTGGCACCTGAAACTGTCTGCAGGTGATACCAATACCACCTCTGTTGCTTATAATTTTTCATGAGCTGAGACATAAATAAAGCTCAGCAGCTTGCCGTATTGCTGTTCAGAACAGATGAGAGAGGGAAAAATTGCCCTCAGTGTGCTAAAACCATCATCTTTGTAGGCAGTGCCTAGCTGCTTAGTAGAGACATTCGCATGCATGCACTCCACCTTGGAGAACTACCTAAATAAAACAAAATTGTCTGGGAGAGCAGAACTATTTGTGCACTACCTTAATAATCAGAAGCACCACAGAGAATAATATTCAGCTGTTAGTAATGGGAGCATGTGCAGAAGCAACAGGTAAGAAAAAATGAGGTGGAAGAAAGAGGTGCCCTTGTATGTGAGGGTGAGGACCTGCTGGGGAAAGATGGGGTGAAGAGGCCCACGGGTACGTACAGGTAAGGACCAGGTTCATGCTACAGCATCCTTCTCACCTGTCTTCCTTCCCAAGGAAATGTTGCATGCGATGGTAGTGCCTGGCTGCTGAGTTAGGAGATCTGACTTCTGTTTCTAGCCCTGTTCCTGGCCAGTGTTAGTTGTTAAGTTACTCAGCCTGCAGAATCAGTGCAGGGCTCTTCCTAAGTGCCATACACTTTGATTCACGGGAAGGTTTTGAGGTCTTCGGATGGAAGATCCTGGAAAAAGTGGAATATGAATAGGTAGATTGGAAAGAGAGAAAGTGTTGCAGACAAGAGGTCTGTTCTGCCTTCAGACAGCTCATGAAGTCTTTGGCTGTATGATGTGAGTTGTCTGGGGGTGATTTGGAGTCACCAGCCTGCAAGCTGCCCTGTGTTCAGATTGGCACGGTAAAACGGGGGGACACTTGGGAAGTGATCATAGGTCTAAAGCTGATCCTCCTGCTCTGCTGTGACTCTGCTTGAGAAACCTGGAAATGAGAGATCCCCCAGAAGCAGCAACCTATGCTTCCCTTTAAGTAGCTCAGCCTAGTGGTAATGGGAGCAGAACCAATACATAATCTCCTGCTTTAA
This sequence comes from Phaethon lepturus, assembly GCF_000687285.1. Classification (NCBI taxonomy): domain Eukaryota; kingdom Metazoa; phylum Chordata; class Aves; order Phaethontiformes; family Phaethontidae; genus Phaethon; species Phaethon lepturus. The sequence goes on from NW_010510797.1 coordinate 8,884, forward strand.
CAGTTTGGTTTTTAATCCAGAAGGAATTATAGTTCGGGTTAAAGGTGCACAGAGGGACCACTTGTGGAGCTCCCGGGTATGGCTCTGTCGGGTCAGGGGCTTGAGAAACACTGCATTTTAACAAGTTGCTGTTGGAGGGAAGGAAGGAGACAAGGTGTTTGCCCATTTGCTTTGTTTTAAGGCTATGGAATGTGTTTTCTGACTGGATTCCGTTTTAATAACCAGACCCATGATTAGGTAATGTTAAGTTTGCTGCAAGAGTAGTTTAATAAATATTTTAGTATGCAGATAAGCCATTGATAACTGCATGCATTCACAAACTCATACATTTTTATGCCTAAAAGGGAAGAATTCAGAGTTTATTGACACCACTTCTGCTATGATGTCTTAAAAGTAATGCATAGTTGGTGGCACTAGGTGTCCAGACAAATTGAACTCAAATGAACAAACAAACAGGTCATTTATTTTATTTACCTTGAAAGAAATTTTCATTCTTTAATTGTAACTCTAGATATAAATTATATGTGGAAGATAGACTAATGATTTTCCTGTGTTTGATTAAAGGCAAAGAATCAAAGATTTGTTTATATATTTATCTATTTGTTTCTTTGCTGTGATAAGATCAGTTGTTATCCAAACAGTTGGACTGACCTAATAAAGGACATATGCATAATTGATCTCCATCTGTTTTTCAATATTTATTCAATAATCGAGTTCAGTTTCAGAAGTGCAGCCTTGAAACATTTTTAAGGTGGTATATTTTAGCACTTCTGCAAAAGGTCTCATTTTATGTTGGCCACCGAAACAAAAAGGTTTGTTGTTGGTTCCACCCTTTAGTGTCCCTTCAAGAGAGATTATATCAAAGAAGAAGAATTAAATTAAAATTGATTGGTGTTATTGATTTTTTTTTTCTCAAAGGGGATAAGGGGCAGTGGAAACAGCATATGCCCCTATGCTGTTTTATTGATGGACTATTTTTTAAAAACATAAAAATCATATGTGCCCAATTTACATATTTACTAATTAAAAAAGCTTCCTGGAAACATTAAGTAGACTATCTTCTGTAACCTTTAACATTGTAGCTAATGGATATAGCCTGGAAATTTTCATAGAAGGTCCTCTAAATAATGTAAATGATTATGAATATGTAACTAGTTAATATGCAGCTACGAAAGGATTATCATGTAGAGGTTAATGAACATGCTGCTCTTACGGTTTGCAGGGCTTTTCGTTTTGTGCTTTTAGCTCACTTCATGCATGGAAAGACATGTATTGGGAATGGAAAGCTTCCTGTCTTTTCCATCTTCGTCTGTAGTGGAGCAATTAAACCGGGACTTTCTTAAAGGATTTCATAAACATTTTTGTATGCTTAATTATGTTGCGTACTTCACAATCACTACCAAATCTGAAAGAACGAAGGGTGTTGGTAGAATAGGCTCTGGCTCTTCTTCTTGTTAGTAGTGGGCTCCATTGTGCGTTAGCATTGTTATCAACTGTTGCTGCGCTGTATGATTGATACCTTTTACGGAAACTTTACTCTTAAAATGGGCTTAACATTAATAGTATGAATTAGATTTCTGAGTGGATGACCTGTAGATGTCTGTATATTTACTCTTAACCTTAAAAATAGTTAGCCTGCATATTAAGGAAAATATTTGCTAGGCATTTGATTTATACGAGTTCAAAGCAAATGATAAATTTAAACTTGGTTTATGCGGGACAAGCTACCTGGCCGAATTTCCTGATGGATTATGAAATAGTTTAACCACAAATGTAGAGCTGATCCTTTTCATTTAAGTACTTTACTCTGTTTAAAGAATTATTAACTCACAAAGTAGTCCTATTTTTTTACTCCTGTATGAGTAGAAAGTGCAGGGTCTGAGATCTGTTTTGCAATAGCTGCACATATGCTAACTAAAAAAAAAAAATTATCTTTCCTTCTGTTGTTTGGGAAAAAAAAGAATTATCTGCTCCAGTGATTTCAGTGGTACTTGAATGTATATTATTGTTTTCTCTGCAAATTTTCCCATTAATTGCTTTCAAATGTTAACATTATTTTGGCTATAGGAAAAATGAAATTTGTAAAAAAAAAAAAATCTAGAAAATGCTTATATTGAGGAGATGTCTAGACATATTTAATTGCCTCATGGCTTCATTGGATTTCATATAATTGAATGAAATTGTTTGTGTTATATTTTTGGTAACCATTATTCAGAGATCAGAATATGTTTTGAAAGACAAAATCTCCACGTAATTATGGCAGAGAAGGTCACAGGTTTCAGCATCTTGTCTGTTTGCTGTATCTACATAGTCTAAAAATAATACAGTTAAAAAGAAAAAAAGTATTTCATTTTAACAATGTGATTTATTTTGTAAATTATTTTGGATCTCTTGGGAAAGCCTGTGGCATAAAGAAGTATGTGAAATAGTCAGATTACAATTTTCCTTTTTTTTGACACCCAGAAAGAAAAGAAGGGAAGCCGGCAGCCCATAATGGTGTCAAATATCCTTGTATTTAAACACTACAAAATTAATTTGTCCTTTTTCAAATTAAAATGGCCAGTGGAAACATTTGTTGATGTGCTGATAAAGGAAAAAATGTTTTTGGTGCTGTGGGGTTCATTTGTTTTTGTTTTTTAATGAACGAGTATGGAAGTTACATTGATGTCTTGTTTTAATTTATGTTGGCTTCTTATTCTGCAAATATTTAACACTGAAAATAGATGTGCAGATTGCACAAACTACCACTTATCTTATATTGTGTGTCACCTGATGGTTATGGAGCAGGTATTGTACCAAAATATGGATTGAAAAGCTGTAATTTTTTCTGTGGTTATCAGTCTGCGTTAGTGTGTGATTAAGTGTGCTGCTTAAGCACTACCATTCACATGCCTTTGCACTGGCAAATAAAAATGTATATAGAGACACCACCAAATCTGTAAAGCTACTGTTCTAGTTTCTGATGCATTGACATTGCAGCTGTGTGCTTAGCCTTGTTTTTCATGAGTAGTTATCTGTTTTAATGACAGGTGGTCACTAGCTGCCAAGAAAAAATCCAGCACTGGTAAGTGAAAAATGTTTGATTACATGCCTAAAATACTGATGAGTAACCTAGTTATATTTCAGTAAAGTATTGCTACTTATTCTAATGATAGCCAAATCCTGCTAGCACGTTTTGGGGATTATAGTTAGTGATAGCTCAGAATTGTTGCAATGTACTCTCTTTAAAATGTATATATTTTCCTTTAAATCACAGGTACACTGAGCCTTAATGTTTATATTTTGTTTTAAATACCCAACTCATTCGTCATTTTTCCCCAAGTAACCTTGTGGGATGAATGCTGAATTTGCCTGATTGGTGAACAGGTACTCCCAGGGTAGAATTAATTATTCTTGTTGTGTTCTAACTATGGAGCAAGTAGGGAAATTGTGCTTCCCCGCCTCCATGTGCTAAACCAATGTGAAAGTAACATTTCCCTGTTCCCCCCCCGCCAGTAAAGTATGTGATAAAGCTTAGTTAGTAATGCTTAGAAAGAAATGGTTTGTTATGTAAAAAAATTATCTCTGGGCACTTTTTTCTCTGTTGGCAATCTATGGTTAATAGAAAACATGCTTAGTAAATAATAGTTTTGTATGGCATCTGAGGAAAATGTACATTTAATGGTGAATGAAATCTTATATTATGAGTTACTGTGAGATATAACAGTTGATCTTAGAGATATCAAATTACAATATATCCATGCTGTGTTTACCATGATTTTACTGAGAGAACAACAGGAGCTGTCTTGATTATTGTCTGCAGGGTTATTGCAGAATCATAGCAACTGCCCCTTTAGTGGTGAGATTAAACCTTTGGTTATACACCATCAAGCATATAATATTTTAAATTTATTTTAAGAGGCTTTTTCTTCATGCCTGAAAGATCTCCAAGCAAATAATTTATATTTAGTGTGTATCAAATGTTTTTAGTTTAAATGCACATAGGCTGCAAGCACTGGCTAAGATGAAGAAAATCAAAGCAATCTATACACATCATCATATTAAATTCTGACTATTGGCTCGCAAAAATAATCTAAAACTAATATGTTTCATTTATGTTTAAAATTCAGAGTCTGCATTAATTTTCAATAACGGAAATATTCTTGAAGTGCCTACTGGTGCTGCTGTGCTGAAGTCAGGCAGAGTATCCCCAGCACACCTACTTTCTCAGGAGCTTAGCAGTGTCCATGCCAGTTCGGTCCCGTGTGAAATTCTGCATGTACATTCTTTCACTAAGAGTCAGTATTTTTCAAAAATAAACCAATTGACAGAAAACCTTAAAATTTGGACAGATTTTGAAAAGTTTGAAAAGTTGAGACAATTACTTCCTCTTATAAGAATGGCTGAGGTTTGTGGAGTGGGGTGGGAGGGCTGGCTGTGGAAGGAGGAGTTGCTTGTGTGTTTGCTGTTACGCAAACTCTGGCCGTGGCCCCATGAACTTGGGGGCTCGGCACACAATGTCAAAAGAAAAACCTAACTTACTGGTATCTTTTGTATAGAAAAGCAGTTTATATAGCATTTACACAGTCTTTATAAAAAATTATTTAAAATTTAGTACCCTTATTTAGATCTTGATTGCGCAGGAGCTGAGTGTTCTTGTTTCAACTGAGTAATTTGTTCATATAAGACCTTTTAAGTAGTCAGTGACACAGAAGAATGTTAAGTAGAATTGGGTGAATAACAATAGGGTTTTAAAATGCTCAGCTTCAATGTATTTCCATTAAATTATTTTCTTTTTCATTTTTTAGTACACCTCTTGAAGTGTATTTCTAAAGACATGAATCCAATAGAGGGTCTGGTTTGGGATTAAACATCTAGACAGGCGTTTCCCCTTCTAGGGCCATATTCATAGCTGGAGTCCCAGTATCCATCCTGCCTTCTCACTTTGGTTCTTCGTGGCGTGTCGGGACTGAGCATAGCACTGGCACACCAGTTCTGGATGCGGCCATGCTTCTAAGAGATTCCCGTGGTGGAGGTTTGATCAGCAAAGGGCAGTAATCCCACTGAAAAATGAAACGTACTTTGCTTTGTAAAGCAAAATAGCTTTTGTAGCAAGTGATTTCTCCTGTACCCTGATCAGATTATTCAGTAACGGGCAGCAGGCAGACCTTAAAGGCAGTATCTTCTTTTCAGATTAATGAAAAAAGGTTGAGTGACTTTCAGCCATGAAATGATGGGAACGTTTAATCCTGCTGCGAGTGGGGGGATTTTCATACCATTCTCTTCCCATGGACTCTTCCGCATTTGAAACATGGGCAAGGCCCTTGGCTTGGGGGTCGTGTTTGTTTTTCACTGGGTGGTTGGAGTGCATCCGTGTCCATTTCTCAAATACAGCTCTCTCTGAGGCAAAGGCTGGATTCTCTAAATATCATTCACTTTGATGCAGGCAATGGACAGAGAAACTTGCCTAAAATATCTGGGAGAAATCTGCTTTCAAACCAAAGCAGCAGCAAGCATCTTCTGTAAATCAGTTACATGAAATATGGTTTTAATGTCCAAGTGGCATAAAAACCTAAGTTCTCTTTTTCAGGACCAGTTCAGCAACCTAAAATATGAAATACTCCAGGTATGAAGTAGGGTGATTACAGCAAAGTTCAACTATGGAAGCAAATAAGTCAAAACATAGGAGTATCAGATAATTTTTCATAATGAATGCTGAAGAAGATGTCACTTTGCTTATAAATCTAAGAAAATCAATGATAATATTTTGAGGGTTGTGTTATCAACTATGACATGCATTTTTCAGCACATTTATAGATTACTTTCCTTTATAATTATAAACAGTCATCCTCAGAAAACCTGTAATTTGCATCTTGGGTCAGCGTTGTTAAGTGTGCTGCTCTGTGCTTTCAGTTGCCTTTTATTACAGAATTTACTACCATATATATGTTTACTATTTGGAAGTACGAGTAAACAATATCATCAAACCTGACATCTATATGCTAGCTTCTTCATGCAGGAGCTGATTTCTCACCATCTTCAGAATGGCAGTGGTCCATTAAAAGACTTTTTCCAGCTGAATTTAAGAAGGCTTCTTTAGAGGGAGTGTAGTTGCTTGTTTTGCACACAAAGGAAAATCCCTGCAGCAATTGAAATGCTGTATCTTGCAAAGTCCTCTGAAGAGCCAGGTGTCCACCATGGGAATAATTTGTGTAACTTCACTAAGCCATTTCTGTCTTGGGTAGCAACATGTAGCATAAGCCTTACTTATATTTTGGACAGAGAAGCAGCAGAAGGGATGTTCCTCACCTGTGTTGTCCCTTGTCAGGAATTGAAGATGTGACAGAATCCTGGTGGCCCAGCCATCTTTCAGGAGTGTTGACTCTTGGTAGGAACACAAAGTTCATGTGAAAATCAGAATTAATTGACATTTTACCCATTTATGTCAGCTTAAACCAAGGTCATGAATTCTTTATTACAAGTGATACTTTGAAGAATTTGCCTCTTATAAAGTATAAACTGGATTTTCAGTTATTTTTCTAAATTTTGATGGTGGTATAACTCTTGAACATGGGGTGAGATATGCCAAATCCTAGTGAAAGAACTGATTCTTTGCACCATAAAAAAATTCAAATTTGGAAAGAGACATGCACAATCTAAAATAATCATGTCTCTATTTTAATACACATTATTCTAAAATAATGTAGGTATTATGTTTGTCATCCCAAGTCCTTTATAAATACGATATTAATCTATTAAGTCTGTATGTTTAAGAGTAAAATAGTTTATTTTTCTGTATTTTTGTGTGTTGTTAAATTACTAGCAGAAAAACGTTAACTCTTTAGATAAGAGATTGAATCAACTTGAATTTGTCAACAGGAAGAAGGTGGAGAGCGATTATGAGGCTCTTCAGGAGCGACTCCGTACGTTGCCTGATAAACTGTCCTACGATATCATGGTATGTATGCTGTAGAGTTCACACAAGAAAATGGGCTAAAATTTTTAGTAACTTGGGTATTTTCGCTGGCAGTGAGGTGTTATTCAGGTTGCCACGTAGTACATCATAATGTTACATTTATTATGATAATAGTTAAATGTTTGCTTTTATTTCATTCTCTTTTCTTTGAAATCCATTATAAATTACAATGTTACTGACAACTGAGAACTGATGACATAAATGCTAACACAAAACCTGACATGTTTGATATGTAAATCTATTGTATATAAAACTATAATTATGACTGAATTACGGTACTTAGTAATTTCCTGAGAAGGAAGTGGCCATAGTATTTCCTGATTTCATGGAAATAAACCCTAGAGCATTGATTTTTACATAAAAAGGTGCTGCTAATTTTTGTTTCACCGATCTTCACATCGACATAACAATCTTTTCTGGTGCTTTGAATCTCTCCTAAAAACTGCACAGCTCCCTGTGTGAACTTTACCCTGTTGACTTGTGCTCAACAGAATTTTGACCAAATTGGCTTTTCTCTTTTTTTTTGATTCCTCCCTCCTCAGGTCCAATTCAAGAGATACCTTTGAATGGAGGGAAGTTGTACTGTAAATAACTGAATGGCTAATTTCAGCACAAAGTGCCTGACTGCTTTTTTCCTTGGCAGCCTGGCTCAGCGTATATAGAGTTGAGTTGTTACTAAGATGGCGTTGGAGTATGCTTACCATGTGGGAAAAGAGAGTGTTTCCCTTTGCTGTGCTGATGATTCAGCTCTGGATTTTATGTGTGTAGTCCATTCGCCACGTGTATATGTGTGGCCACATGATGTAAAGCAAAGATGGTGTTGTTTTGAAGCATGGAAAAGACTCTATTTTAAAAAAAGCTAGGTAGAGCTTATTCTTACTTAAAGCAGCAATGTCAACTCATATCTGTCATTTTAAATGTATACAAATAGTTTCTATCCTGTTAGCCAAATATTTTCCTATGTTTTCTATTCTGCTCTCATCATTTTGGAGGAAGAGTGAACAGGCAAATGGTGCAGTCTGCTACTTGAAAACCAAGTCAGGAAAGGTACAAGTGTAGGAAAAGCACATTCTGCACAGTCCTAATGTCAGGATCCTGCCTGCCTGAGAACTGTTTCAAGCATTGGTACCCTCCTGGATGCTGAAGCTAGGGAAGATTGCTTTCCAAGGAAACATCCACTAGGCCAAGTGCTCTGCTTCAGCACAAATGCAATGAGAAAGCAAGTGGCTATCCTGAGCAAATGAAGGCGGCGACAGAGGAATAAAGCAGAAGGAACTGATACGAACTGACTGAGAGAGATCCCTTTTTACCCAAAGAAAAAGAAAATTTGATGTGGATGTGGTTCTTAGCTTTTGGCCACCTCCATTTTAACTTTAGTTTGATTTTGGTCTCCTAATGTCTTTGCAGTTGAAGCCCAAAGGCAGCCAGTCAGGTGGCCATAGGTCTGAGGGTAAGAATGCAGGGGGCTGGTGCAGGAGACAGGAATGAGGGTGGCCAAGGCTCCTCCTCAGCGATAGGACTTGCCCGAGCACCATCTGTAAAGTGTGGGCTGTGGAAGGTGTCTTAATTCATAAAAACAATGTCACATACATTGTAATACTTGTTAAAACGTGGGTTACGTGTTTTAAGAAGCACCTCTTAAAGTTCTAAAATGTGTTTATTAACTGTGTTTATCAGTATACTCCTGTCTGAAGTAGTCTTGCTTGGTGGAGCATCGCCTGCAGGTTGAGGTCTGCATGCGGGTGAATGTCAAAGCAAAGTGAGATTAAGCACAGTCTGTGATCCTGCTAGTAGCTCCCCAAACTTACACTGAGGTTTCTAGGTACTTACTATTAGCAAGACAGATACTGAGAAAAGTAACTCATCTTTGAGTTGACCATACCCATTTAAGTATTTTAGAAATTTTAGCAAAGCTAAACTTGCTTTTATTAGGAAATGCATGTAGTCTGTGTATACAAATATGTAACTCACCTAAATGATAAAATTTTTATTGTCAAGGCTTACATGTTAGGATAAGTGAATTTTGTTTCCATGCGAGCACTCAGCTATACTATAGTTTCCTGTCAGAAAACAACTTGTCTAGTTAAATACCCTTTTCTGATAATGTAAGTACAATACTAAATTCAAATGGATATGGTTATTTGAATATTTATGAAGGGTTAGTCATTAAATAACTGCTGTAGAATTTTTATTTCTTTAACTCTGTATTTTCCTTTTTTAAAAGAACTAAGACATGAATGACTGTCTAGGTTTTATTTTCATTAGTCATTTTCAGCAATTTCTTCTGTGCCTTTGACAGGTACCTTTTGGTCCTCTTGCCTTCATGCCAGGAAAACTTGTCCACACCAATGAGGTTACTGTTCTGCTTGGGGACAACTGGTTTTCCAAATGCTCAGCAAAGCAGGCTGTCGCGCTGGTTGAGCACAGAAAAAAACGTATGTATGTTTCTGAATGTAATTTAATAGTCAAAATTATGTGTATTTGTATTAATATATAAAAATAGTAGCATCTACACTGTTGGGGGGGTTTTGTGAGCTCGCTAACAGAAGTCTCATTCGGATGCAATACCAATTTAGCACCTTATTTTCCATTTTACTTGGTATTTTGTTGGGTATGTCTAATTTTTTTTAAACATCTAGCCAGAGCTTTTTTTCTTTTTCATGATAAATCAACATAAGCTACCAAAATTCAGGTTTTGATGTTAGAATACAAGATCAGTCAAGATTTGTTCTTTTGTTTATTACACACAAAAGTAAAAATGGAAAAAACAAACCAAACTAAAAACAACTCCTTTCACTTTTCTTTAATGTGAGAAATGCTGTATTCTCTTCCAGAACATGAGCACCACATTGTACTTTTGCTTTTAGTTACCTTATTCCCTATATTCTGTTCCTTGTCTCGACTCCTATTTCTTTGCTGCCTTGTCCTTCGTTTTGTTTTTTTTTTCCTTTGTCCATATAATTTTCCAGCTTGCTTCGCACTCTACACATGCTTTACTCTTGCTTGTTGGTTATTTCCCTCACTTGCTGCTCAGCTGCATTTCTGCCTCCTGCCCTTGATGTTCCTATCCATTGGTGTGGAGAGATCCACTGGATCTCCCCAGATCAAGTGCTGTTGGTGACCGCCGAATTTGTCTTACATAGCAGCACATCACAGAGGCAGATAGGCAATTCCTGGTTTTGTTTCCAGCTCTTTTTAGTTGGTGGTGACATCTTGGCTTTGAAGAGCCAGGACCACCAGCCAGTGTGCATGGCACACTTTGGAACCTCTTTATGTTAGAAAGAATGACAGCCTAAAATATTTGATGTAAATGTCAAGGAAGGAAAAGCACAAGAAAACGGAAAATAAATTAGCACCTATTAGCCTTTGCTGTTTGCAAGTTTTTGTTTGAGTAAATCCTTTTCGTATTGGTTTTTCCTGTAATCTGTCTCATTCCTGAATGACTGTGCACTGCAGCTTTACCCTGTGTATGTTACAACTACCACAACTGTTTACACTGGATTTTTCTGTGAATGCAGCTATCCATGTTGCTGCCTGCAGCAGAATATCTCAGAGGTTCTCCGAGTATGTGGGGTTTTTTTTCAATTCTGTGCAAGCAATATTTGTGTAAGAAAAGTTGTTTTTTTAATAAAAATTCATTTGCTGTATTACTTTAGAATATTCCTTTATGAAGAACATTGCCAAAAGTATGTAATTTGTATTTCACCTATTATCTTTCTTAATCTGGTTCTCCTGACACAGCTCTGCAATTTTCTTTCTTACTGAACTGAATCTACATTATTTATTGTGACTCTTGCGAGATCTCAGGTCCATATCTTTTTCCTTGATCATCTGATATTTTTTTCAGTGCTGCAGAATATTTTTGTCACTGTTACATTCAGTGAAATCATTTTGACCTTTGCATAGTAGATGTTTGAACATTAAGTAGTCTGCTGGGAGACACACAATAAATGCTGGATTCTTTCCTTTATGATCTTTTAAATTGCATTTAAAATACGAACTCAGAAATACTAATTTCTTTTAAAGCAAAATAGTTATTGATGCTGGATATAGCCCTCCATTCAGCTGATAGTTCACTTCAGCTGTGTGATGGCTGCCAGTGGGAGGCTCCAAAACACTGATATTAACTAAAAACTTTTTATTTAAAGGACTATTTCCAGTTTTGGATGATAAAAAAACATATTAGGACATACGATTCTGAAAAAAAAAATCTTTCATGGGTACACTTTTCTCTTTTAAAAAATACAACTGAGTTAAACTCTTTCAGCCATTTTCACACTAAATGAGGGCGACTTAGAGGAGAATATTGGAGATTTTATTAGTTTATTTTAATTGGGAAAAAAAGTTATGTACATGAAAGACCTGGAGGCCATTGCTATATAATGTGAATTGGCCACTTGTGGCACAAGTGTGAAAGACTGATGTTTCAGAAGTATTAGTTTAAAGTCTCTTTTGTGTATTGCACTGTAGTTATTTTCATAGGCATGACTTCTGATTTCACTGGTATTTTGTGAGCATGGGGGCTTCATAGTTTACAGGGTGATGTATATTGGGCATTATCATTACATTGACACAACGTGATTCGATTTTTAGTACATAATCTTTTTGTTTTGGACATACATTTCACGAATTGTCACACACTCTGGAAAAGAGGGCATGCTTACTGCAGGGGATTACGTTGCAAGCAGTCCTGAATGTCCTGTGTGCCAGTTGGAAGGTCCTAACACAGCAAAGCTTTTTTAAAGCATGTGCTTAAGGCCAGTGTGTACTTAAAGGCTTTGATATATAGGAATTGGGGCCTGAACAGAGCAAAGAAAAGCTCATGCTGAAATTGCTTCCTGAACAGAAAGCTGGCAATGTTTGTTGATGGTTTGTTTCTTCAGTGACCTACATTTTTTTATCCAATATTACTCTGTTTAATTTAGATGGGTATTTTTTCATAACTGGCTGGTCAAATCTGTTCAGATAACCGAAATTAACTTAATTAGTATAGCACTAATAGTTCAGTGCTTTAACAGAAATTAAGAGTTATAAGGAAATAAATATGAGACACATGTATTTTTTGCTGATCAGATCTTGTGTCCTGTCCTCAGTGGTGGGGAGTGGGAGAGCATCTTTTTGGGGTTTAAGTTTTCTAGGGGGACTGGCTCTTAGGTAGGAAAGGGTAAGAGATTCCTGTAACTCACTCACTCCTGAGAGTTGTTTCTTGCTGGTTCTGGGGTGTTTTCTTTATTGCCTTTGAGTAGTCTTGCGTGGGTCTGCCCATTGACCTGTGCTCATGGGGGTGACCCTGTTTGCCTTTGAGGACACCACTGCCCTAACAGGTAATTTAATCAAGGTTCACAGAAAATTCTCTTTACAGTTTGATTCCTTGTGTCTATGTTGGATGCACACAAGAATGGACAATATAAATTTGCATGCTTAAGCAGTAATAGTGCCAGATAAATCAAACAATATCAGTGAACAGTAAATATAAAGCCTTGGAAGTTAGGGGTAGCAGTAAGAGTGTACTGCATATAAAAGCTTTAAATATTACTTAGTACTAATTAGGCCATCCTTTTTGTCTTAGTAGTTTTGTTAAATTTGCTTTCTAAAGAGAATGAGTGAAAAAATGTTTGCTTCTGTGGAACAGAGAAATGCCCAGCCACATCAGATTAATTTCTTGGTTAAAATTTATTTAATTGAAAGGAATAATTGAAGGGTGACTGTAGTGAATTTTAAAAGTAAATGAACTTTAACTGAGATAGCTGTAAAAAGTCCTATTTTGGGGATACATTTTTGTTTGCTTAGCTTTTGATTTAGATGCAAACTGTTCAGCATTGTGATTGCATGAAATGTATTTGGTAAAATTCGGGACAGTCACTCATGTCAAATGTTACTTTTTCATAAAATATTGATCATGTCTTCTTGAATAATATTTGAGCTGCAGTAGGTCTTTAATTTGCTGCACATTTCTGTGACATCCTAGATGTTCAGTTAGTTCCAAAACTGTTAAAAAAAAAAAAATTATTGCCTTTTATGGAATTGCCAAGTATATTTTTAATTGTTTTAAATTTGTTGCAGTTTGTTAAACCAGGTAATACAGATAATGGGAAACACTTTACACATGTGTTTGTGTGTAAAAATGTGAAGAAATAGTGAAGTAGATTAAAGGATATGCACACCAAATTCCATTATAATAAAAGAAATTAGCTTTTTAAGTATGTCACAGTTTAGCACAACAATAATGCAGTTGTAGTTTTTTCTCTTACAATTATCTTGCTTAAGGTACTTCATAATATTTCTGTTTTCCTCAAGGCAAGACTGTATTGTCTCAGAATTCAAAGAGGGAATAAAGATTCTTTTTGTGAATATGGGATTATATCTTTTACGTGTTTGTGATGATATAAATTACATTTTTTCTCTATATCAGTAATCGCATTAATTCTTTAAGATGGGAAATTTTTCGTTACAATAGTCCCTGTGGTAGTTACTATAGAAAGAAATTAAATAGATTTTTCTCTTGTAAATATTTGTGGATTAATTCAGTATGCTAGGTATTCCAAGTGCCTAAACGCTTTAAAAGGTGGGAAATCAAAACATGCACACAGGACTAGGAGTGGTTTTATTGTGTTAAAAATTTATCAGATAAAAACCAATCCCACTTAAAGGAGAATTGTTGAACTACTTAGCATTTGTGTCTTCAGTATATGTAAGAATACCCTTGCAGTGTCATGCTGCAAATGAATTCATGAAATGAAAATACTGATTGCATTAACATACAGTATTGTGATAGTACCCAATTGTAAATTGCAGTACGTAACCTTTAATACAAATATTTGTGTCAATCAAAATTGACCGATAGCTTAATATACAGGGTTTAAAAGATACCATTGTTTTTAATAAATAAGACGATCCAGGCAGATGAGGACCAGTTTGAATTTGTTCCTTATCAGCATTTCCAGAAAAAAGGATATTGTCTCCAAAATATATGATAGGGAGGCTTTCCATTTCCCATCTGTGACGGAGTGAGGCCTTTAGAGGTTTAAATGTTTCATACAAGGGTGAAAATAAGTTCCTTTATATTCTAAAGAATGTAACACAAACTTGCCTACTGACTTTTTTGGGGAAAAAGAAAAATCTAGCTGTTACTTTTCTTTATTAAAAAAAATTTTTTTTTTCTCTTTTTCTGCATGCTGGAGAATTTTCTTTCACTGTGCTCTTGAACATTTTTTTACCATTTTGTGCGATGATCACTTTTTAGTTTGATAACCTCTGTCCGTTCCTTCCTTACCCTTGTTAAGTTTGGAGCTGATTCGGTGGAGTGCTAAGTGCTCTAAATTTGCTCTGCAGTTCCCAGGAGATGTTTGGTTTCTCACAGGACCACAGTCTAGGTATTTTAACCAGAACACAATGGAAGAAAGTAAAGACAATAGGCTCCTTTCTGAAAGTTACATACTGTGATTCAAAGAAGCCCCAACCTTTTTATAATTCTTACTGGGCAACAGAGGAGTTGTCTGAATGCCACCCTCCTTCATTTAGGAGGGATTTAAATGTATTCATACAATTCTAGCAATTACATAGGTGTGTGAAGCTAAAACAGAAATGTAAGCTGCATTTACTTAGTGTTCCTAGAGCCAAATTATCTATACAAATTTTTACAGAAGAAAATTCAAATTACTTTGGTTTTGATATCAAGGGAACATGGAAAGCAAGAAGGAAGGTGGTCTTTAAAAGACACAAAGCTACTGCACAAGAGGTTGCATTGCATTTTAAAGAATGGGTGCAGTTCCTGTTATGAAGAAGGAGGAATTTATTTACGTTGTTGCAAGCACAGAGAGAGCTTAAATCCATATACACAAAAAGCAGTCAGGATTCTCTCTTGAATCTTAAAACAAATGCAGCTCTAGAAAAATGAAACAGAGGAAAGTGTTTTGAAACAGAGAAGAGTGTTTTGAAAAGCTCTTAGATGCCACTTTTTGCAGAACTTGTTTCAAGTAACCTGTGATAGTTTGTTGGAAAATTATTGGCTAAAAAGAAAATGTGTTGCACATTAAAACATATTTATTGAAATACAGTTAAAAATCCTCAGATGATTGATGTACTTGTGCAGACCTTTAAAAGCAAGAAAATAAGTAACACACTTAAAATAGCATGCCATAACTCAACCCAGTAGTAGTACTTGTAATTGTACTGTAGTGCTGTAGTTTTGCAAGGAAATACCTTCCCTTTCCAAAGAATCCAGAAGTGGAGTATGTGCGTTGGAGTGCATGATACTTTACCTTGAGCCTCAGTAATACTAACATGCTCCATTAATAGACTGCGTGATAGGTATTCTTGTTTTGTTCAGGGGTCAGCCATAATTGTGCTGATTAATTTTTTGCATGCAGAATGCCGTTCTGTGGTTCCCCCATGTAACATCCCTTCTGCACCTGAAATGGAATGGTGGAGCCCAGCATTTCCACGGTGGGGAGTGAACCGCGGAGGTACTGCCTTCAGGTGCACGTACTCCGTTCTCACTCTGGAGGAACTGAGCCGCTGTCAGTAATTGAGATAGGTGGTTGTTCCCTGGCTTGTATAAACACTCTTGTGTATATATAACCATCTTAAGACTGGTTACCTTCTCCTTGAGAAACTGTTAGATGACGAAGAGATCTTAACTCTAAATCTCAATTGCATACAGAATTCGTTGTCATATTTGAGCTAAAATTTCTGTCCAGTCACTTATCCTCAAAGGGGATTATTTCCTAACTTTCCAGCGTTTCTATGTTATACCCACAAGACTCCCCTGAAGACTAACTGAACCTAGCAAGGTAGACCAGGCTTCAGCTTCATCTCAGTGTGTCCTGTTTCACAAAGTCTGACTTTCCAAAATAGATCAACCTGTTCTCACTATTCTTGTCTGTTCTTACTATTTAAATCCCAGTGTAACACACAGTTTCCAGAAGTAACTAAAATAATGTCTATGATTCCCCAAATCCTTATAGACAACACTCCAAGGACATTAATGTCAAACTCAGATAATTAAAATTTGTATCCAGCCAAGCTAATTAACCCATTAAAGCCAAAACGCATAGATGAGAATTTGTGTCAGTTTGGCATTAGTACGTTGTCATGTCTTGTAAAATCTGGCTTCGGTGGACTTCATTTCAACAATATGAAATGTGTTCCCCAATTATTTTCTTCCTCTACCAGTGTCTATGTAGCAAGCAGAGGGCTGCTTCTTAAAAATGGCTAATCATGGTGTAAGGAAATCCAGTCCAGTCCTTTCAGACTAATAAGGGAGCTGGGAAAGAATGATCTAAATGTAAAGAAATCTCGCTGCCTGTAAATATTCAAAGGCTGCTGCACAGAGAAAATCTACATAGCCTGGTTTCGGATTCAGATACCTTTTCCTGCTGTCCATCCTGGAAGACAGCCCTAGTGACTGTGGCTTCTCTGTGGCACTGAACTATCTTTCCAAGTGGTTTAGCTGGGACATGTAAATAGGAACTACTCGGGTTCACCTGAAAGCCATGTCAGACTTTTCGCAGATTATTGGATGTGACAAAGTTGGACAACAGCCTCTGGTTCAATCCGTCTAAGCTCTAAGAAGCTTAATCCACAGGGTAGTAAGAGGAGGAGACTATGGAGGCTCTCTGACTCTACTGATATTTTTCTGGGGTCTCAATGAATAAAGAAACCTCTGTAGTTTGTATAGTGAATTGTTTCTTGCTAGATACGGTACATTTTAAAATTCAGTGAATGATGTTGGAGGCTTTTGGGATGTGCCATGGCCAGTTTAGAACACGAAACCCTGAGCTTCTGTCGCAGTTAGGTGCAGGAGCCCTTTTCCAGGAGACCCCTTCTTCACTGAGGGGCCTGGCCACAGGAAGGTCTCTCCTTTGGCCGACCGGGAGCCCCAGTTTTCCGCTGGCAGGGGAGGCGCGAGCGACGTGGCGGGTTGACCGGCGACGCAGGGATGGAGCATTGCAGTAATCCCAGCTGTCCAATGACGTGCTGTGTGGCCCGGGGCAAATCACTTAAACTGTCTGTTTCTTCATCTGTAAAATAGGAGACTAATACTTACCTCCCTCGCAGGGCACTGGGCAGATTAGTTAACGCTTGTACAGCATTTTAAAATAAAACATGGTGTGTAAGTGCTCAGTGTCCTTAACGTAACGGAGCGAGCCAACGTGCTCCTGTCCAGAAAGGAGCATTGCAGGCTGGTGCTCCAGAAATAGTGTAACCTAGATGGCTGTTGAACAATATTTAGATACACAGGCAATGACTGGAGACACTCGTGGTGTTTAAGAAACAGCTGAGCATCATGTTTACTATGAACGTAAAATAAAAGCCTGAGGAAAATTGGTCTCAAGCTAGATGTTTATGTATATTGAGACTACCTTCGAGAGCTGAAAGCACAGACGGGAGCATTGTGTATGAAAACTATTGCCACCTCTCTTTGATTTGGACTTCGGAGGATGCATTATACACCAAAAAAAGCTGTGGACGATGTTGATAGGAACTAACTGAAGAATAAAAGCTGCGTGTGAGGGGTGATCACTGCTCTGTCTGATGGAGGACGAGGCGGCTCTCGAAGGAGTTGTGTAAGGGGAGCAGGACCCTGGTTGTGTGTGGAAGCAGCTGTGTCCTCTGAAGGTTGTGTGTTGGCACTGATTGAGATATCGAATCCTTTTTGGAAAGAACACTTCATCCAGTAGGAAATGCAAATGGAGAGCATTTTTCAGGGGAGAATCTTATTTCTTAGAAACAGCTTAACTGATGGAGATGACTGCACATTTGACACGTAGGTTGTTGTTTGGTTTAAAGACTAATGCTTTTGAAATACCACAAAAGTCTGAGCTGTATTTTCATGCTTCTTGTTGGAAGGGATGGACGTTTGCTTGAGTAGGCTTTTCCAAAATGCATAGTGTTCGTTCTAAACTATTTTTAAGGAATCGTATTTGATACACTGTGAAATATCAACAGGGAAAAAAAGCATACAATACTGAATTTGTTAAAATTAGGATGAGAGAAATCTTACACACTTGGTGGTAGTTGGGTTTTGCCTTGACTTATTAATGCATAATTCCCTCTTCTGAGTGTGTAGAGGGGGAGAAGGGATCTGAATCTGTTTGCAGAAGTCTGAGTCACTAAGTAGATTTTATTTTGCAAGTACAATTACAAACTCATTTTGCCTACTTAAGTGCATTTTGTAATAATTTTGTGATTATTAATATATTTTCACGCATCCTTATCTGAAAGGCCTATTGTTATAATAATGTAATCTCTGAAACATTTACAACTGCATACCCTAGCTGGAAAACTGTATGGACAGTAGCTATGTATGTGCTATAACTTTCGAGGATCAGCCTCTAGACCAGAGAGATACTTAATCAAATACTAAAGTTAACAGGCAAAAGGAGAGTTAAAGAAAAGAGTAAGAATGCTGAGAAAATACTTTGAAAATAGTTTTTCAACTAGAATGTTTTGTGGTTAGGTTTTCCCTCATTACACGTTCCTGTCTGTAAAAATGGGAATAGCAGGGTGCTCTGCCATACTTGTATATTGTGAAAATAAGTAATTTAAAGTGTGTGAGGCTTTTTACATGCTACAGTACTGGTGATCATGTAAGTATCATAAATAGAGAGAAGCAGTGCCAAGGAAGGAGCTAGCTAGGTCCATGAAGTGAGTTAGTGCT
>NW_010510797.1:32500-44506 GCF_000687285.1 Phaethon lepturus
TTCTGGAGAGAGAACTAGAGATGTATCAAAGTGTGAGTTTTACGGCAGAAGAAATACTAGAGAAACTTGGGCTCTGCCTGTTACGGTGGAAGTATGTGAGCAGTGTCAGCAGGGAGGGGAAGAAGCACCGACAGGGATGAGACATAAACGGACAATGTAAACGTTGTCATCCACTGAGGCGTTTCATTACTGTCCGTGAAATAAATGCAAAAACAATTTCAGCATGCAGGTCTTGCAGATGTACTGAAGCAGATACTTCCTCAAGATTTCTGGAGAGGACACTGGGAAACAAAGGTAGCTGTGTTAAGGAATTGGATAGTTGCTTTGCTATCTGAAGTGATGTTTGATAGGTAAGACTTTGGCGAAGTTGGAGGAAGAAGTAATTTTACAGTCTGAAAATAGCATCACTCGGACATTTGGAGAAGGAGTGGTAGTTTGTGATTTGCAAGGGGCTAAGCTGGGCAGTTCACTGTTAACGTTTTTATGGAATAAACCACTATGTCCTGTATATGCCAAAGCTGACTTAAGGAGGTGTCTGCTATGGGTTGGTAGATGTCATTGCAAGACAGGAGTAGGGTTCTGGGAAGTGCATCCCATTGTAACATGCTGTGAATGCCAGGTTGTCGAAGTCTGTGCAGCTTTTTATTGTAACCTAAACTTTCCTCATCATTATTGTCCTCTGAAATCATCTTAATTTTATTATGAATTACATACATTTTCTATCGGCGCTAATCTGTGCTGAGATTGAGAGAGAAGAGCTAAAAGGACAATTTAGCAATTATTTTGAGGCAGGCTGGGCTTCATCAGCTTAGGAATTGGTTTTGTTCACATGGAAATGGGCTGTACCTTTGAGGAGGATAAAAACAGGTATCCTGAGCATCTCATTAGTTTATTGCTGACTCCACATTTTTTCTGGATTTTAATATGTCACTTTTTTTTGTTAGTGTATGACGTTAATGAGGGTGTTTTGAAGTAGCAGACAGTGAGCACAGTGGATATTGGTGCAGCAAGTGGTTATCCTCTATTGTCTTTGAGATCTGACCTCGTTTCCTAACTGACAGAAGTTTTTGTTAGAATTAGGAGGGAGAACCAGTGTCACGTTGAAACGCTGGTGGTCAGGAAGCCATGGGCTTACCTTGGTAGTCATGTCAGTGGTTAATATCAAAGGGCAACAGAAAGGAAATCAGGAGGGCACAATCTGAAAATCAGATTGAAGTAGATTGTTAACTAATCCTTTCAAGTTTTACTTATTAGTTTTGTAATTGTACCAAATGAAATCCTCACAAACTACTCTGCTTGGCGTACCTCAATTTATATTAAAGTCTCAATAAAATACCTTTCAGCCTTTTCTTAGTGAGATGATGAAAAATGCTATCCCATGGAAGAATAGGGGACTCACATTCCAACATTACTTGCAGGCACCTGTTTGCTTTTTAATGTTGCTATTGAATTTGTATTTAACTTGGGATTAAAGTATAAGCTGACATATTTGACTAAGGATATTTTTAAGCCACAAGTTCTTAAAATTTAAAAAAAATGGCCACAGAATTGGTTAATAGAAGGAGATTTTGAAACTTGAAGGATTCAAGTTGAATAACAAAGACGTTTGTATTACTGTTGATCCGACGCACAAAGCAGAGTTTCATGAAGACTTGTAGGGATACTGGAGTCCACTGTACAGACAAAATGCTGGGTGTATTTGTGGCAGTGATGGAAGGGGAAGGGTCCTCACTCCTGTAAAGAGGTGCAGGTGCTGCGTGGGGGGTGCTGACAGGCAGAGAGTGGGGAACTTCCCCTGGGAACCTGCCTGGGAACGTGTAGAAACAGGCGGTGCTCCCGGGAGCTGCCGGTCTCGGGGAGACGGGAGATTGAAGTGGCATTCTTGCCCTCCACACAGACAGGGCTAAAGCATTAGTATTGTTGGCAGGCGGTTTGTTCCCTATGTGCTAGACAGCACTCAAACAGTATTCCCCATCCTCAGTGGATGCACCATTTTACTAGGTAGCAAAGCTTTCAAATGCCAGCAAGAACTTGTTAGTGACTACCACTTACTCACAAGTGTGTATCTCAGGTCACCTCTGAAGCTTTAAAGGGATTTATATTTATTATTTTTGAAAGGCATGTTTTTGTATGCTTTTTCAGTGTGGGTCTTTTTCACCAAAATAAGTGATTCATAATGACTGGATTTTGGTGAGATTTTCCAGATGACTCTGAAGATATTTTTTAATGATCTTTGTTGTAAACTTAAAAAAAACACAACCCAAACCAAAAAACCTCTGCTCTTTAAATATAGGTGACTTTGTTCAAATGAGCTAACGTACAAACTAGGTTTGCTTTCCCAGTTAATAAACTGTGCTATTAATGGGACAGTAAGCAAATGTCACATTCACATGTTGCTGTCTATCAGAGCAAATCAAAGTCTACTGTTTGGCACAAGAGGTAAAAAAACCCACATTGTAATAAAACTGTCATAGGATCAGTGTCTCCTGCTTTGTAAATAAACATTTCTGCTTTGCCTCGGTATTTCTGTAACATCCGGAGACTATTACCCTGTGCTGGTGCTCTGGTTCATTGGCAGTTTCACTTAAACAGTTAAAACAATAATTTGAAATGGAAAATGTTCTGCCCATATTCTTTAATTCCTTAATTGCATCTTATATTTTGTTATGCAGGAAAATACCGAACTGCTCACAAACCTCATTCAAAGCCAAAAGTATCAAACATTTTTGAGGTAGATTTTCCAGCAAATGGAAGTGATACAAAATCAATAGGCCGTTTTCAGTCAGAGGAGGAGCTGTGGGCCCGCTTAGAAGAGCTGGAGAGACAAGAAGAGATACTTGGTGAACTTGACAGGTACAGTATTGCTGTCACACATTCAGGTTTGGAGTTCAGAAAGCTATAGTGTGTGATTCAGTTTGTACACAAAGGATCTCACCGTAAGCACCAACAGCTGACTAGACTGATGCAGTTAAAATTATAATAGGTGGAAGGAGGGTGGAACATGAACAAAGCGTGCATTGCGAGGCCAAAGGTGCTAATATCTGCCTCTGTGCAACCCCAGCAATCCACCATTACAGTATTTTTTCTTTGAGATGTTATTAAAAAGGGGGAAGTAAAATCCTTTTCCCACAGGCTAGGAAAATCCATCGTTTACAATGCAGGAGTTCCACATTTTGTGTTTAATGCATCCTTAGATCTGTTCTGATCCTAAAGCAATACATATGTCATTAGCCAGAATGTCACAGTTTTGGTATTTCCAGTTGACATGGAAAGGACATTCTGACAGAGTATTAAAAAGGTTCCACAATCTGGCTAAAAATATAGTACTTGGGTAAAGAAAATTATGTACAGGCTTGTTCATTATTTTGTATGCCTGTGTCTCAAGAGTATGCATTGCCTCAGTTCACTTAGATATTTTTCATTTCATAGGATGCCTGATAGAGTTGAAACAAATGGAGAAGATACAACCTCCTCTGAAGAGGAGAAAGAAGATAAGAGGACAGATCTGAATGGGACATATAGAGCAGAAGACTGTATTACTCAGGGCAACTTTCATAAAGAAGTATCAAATTCAGACTTGTTTGGTGGCCAAGTTAATGGCTCTACTTATTATCACAGTGATGATGAAGATGACATAGATGTTGGAGACAGCTCTGTTCCAACTATTTTTTTCTCTCACACTGTTGAACCTAAAAGGGTTTGTATTTCCATTATTTTTATCTTTCTCTCAAGAGACTGCATAAACATATATATATACCATATCTAAGCCAGAAAATGTTAGATAATGTAGATAATGTAAAATGCTAAGTGTAGATGACATTTATTTGGATTTTTTTCCCAATGCTTGAAACGCACTGTTTAAATGCTGCTGTTTCAAATATGGTATTAAAAAAATGATCTTCAAATATATACCTTGCTGTTCTGGCTTCTGGCTGTTGTAAAAGGTAGTAAGTATCCTGTCTAGGAGTATTTAAAATGACTTTTTACTTGACTTGAAATTGACTGTTTAACAGCTCAGCTGTTGTGCAGGGTAAGCACATTAGTGCAAAGAAATGCCCTAGCCTAGTGCAAGTGGTAAAGAATAATCTGTTCACACTATGAATGTTACCGTTCATACATTTGTTTAACTTATCTGTGCTTTGTAGTCCCCAGTTGCATGGATAGGAGAATGTCAGAAGTCAGTTGATCTGCAGACTGGTGATTGTTGATTTTATGGTCTAGACCATCATTTGTGTTCAATTTTCAGGTAAGAATAAACACAGGAAAAAATACTACTTTGAAATTCAGTGAAAAGAAAGAAGAGGCCAAGCGTAAAAGGAAGAACAGCAATGGCAATGGCCATGCAACTCCAGAACTGCCTAACATCAAAACCCCAGCAGACATTTACCGGTGTGTAATTTACAGCACTGGGGCATGAGCTTTCCCCTTAGCAGACCTTCTCTTTTTCTGTTCACCTATAGTATGAAACTGAGCCTACTATTTCCTCAAAGAAACAGCTGGAACTGAATCTATTACTTAAAAATTAAGGATTGTGGCTTCTGCATGGTTGCCCTGCTTTCATACTCATAAGACATTTCTGAGCTTAAAATTTCCTTTTCCACTAGCAGTTCATTATTTATCTACTTTTTCAGAGCTTCTGAAATTGAGGTAAATTTGCCAGCGTATATCATCTGTATAAAGGAATACAGCACGTTGTTGTGTATTCTGGTTAATGCCATGTAATTTGCTTCTGTGTTTGTTTTCAAACGTAACTGACCAGATCTATCACTTGTAATACTCTTCCTTTCCCAGTTACAAATTGCTGGGTTTTGTCTCTTCTTCCCAGCATCTGCAGAATATACTCAGGTCTTTGCTTGCATAGTTTCTTTTGCATTCTCTCTCCCTGACTTTAGTCCATCACTGTCTCTCTGTAAAAAGAAGTGCTCACCTGTGGAACACTCACACTCAGCTTGAAAAATAATGTTGGGCTTAATGGACTGTATAAAATACTAAACTAAGGTGACGGGAGAGTTAAAAGAAGTATTTAGGTTTGTAAAGATGAACGTAGACACCTATTAGATTGGTTGACAAATTGCTCGTGAAAATCACACTGCATTTGTATGTTGGTGTATTCAGGCAACTAAACATTTTAAAAAATGTGTCATAAAGAGTGAAAAGTTAAACCCCATCCTATAATGACAGTTGCTAGGGCTGAAGATGAGGTAAAGGATTCTTTCATGGTGCTGTCCCTGGGCTGTCCTGCTGTCCTGAGCTCTGCACAGGAACTCCATCTTCTGTAGAGATATGCAGGTGTTCCCATGAGTGCCTGATGAATAAAGTTGCTAAAAAACAAGTAACACCCTTAAAACTCACCCAGTCATTGGGTTCCTCCTTTATGAGTTTGGTAAAATTGGCACTGTTTTCTAATGACGCTCTTTCTTCTCCATCCACCCCTGACTTCTTTAAGTTATGGAGATGGAGTACAAGCTGTAGGAAGAGGCCTCTTTATCAGTTTATGGTCTGTTAAAACTTGAAAAGTGTCTTCATGTTGATCTGATCTTAAAAGCTGATTTTTAAAATTTTTTTTTTAACTGAAAGCAGAAAATTATGGCACTTCTGAGGAAAAAGCTTCATACTTTCCATGTGCAATGAATGTTTCATGTATTTGTTTTTATATTCTACATTTGACAAGAACTTCATTCTAGAAAACCTTCTGTTTTCTGACAGAAACAGCCCTGACAATTGTTTAGCTTACCTTTTTTCTAACTTTTTGTAACTCACACTACTCTGTTTTCTACAACTTTTCAAAGAACTATACATTTTCTCCTGAAAGAGAGTACCAACTTAATGCTTGAATAAAGAGCAAAACAGTGTTTGCTCTGCAGAATTGATTCTTGTACCTTGGTAAATAAAATGCCTCTAAAGGTACAGTATTGCAATTCTGCAGCAAAAAAGTTGGAAAAGCACATCATAATTAATTTGTACAAAAACCAAAGCAAGATTGCTGTAAATTTGTCATCTGATCCTGAAATAGTTTATTAAAGCTAACGTTTTCCTTTATAGAGTCTTTGTGGATGTTGTGAATGGAGAGTATGTCCCTCGTAAATCAATTTTGAAGTCTCGAAGCAGAGAGAACAGTGTTTGTAGCGATACCAGTGAGAACAGTGCTGCTGAGTTTGATGACAGACGAGGAGTTCAGAGGAGTATTAGCTGTGATGAAGCTACTCAGAGTGACAACAGCGAAGGCATACTGGAGGAGGAGGAGGAGGGGCAGCAGCAGCTACCAAAAAAGCTTCCTCCGTCTTCAGGGACAACTGAGGTACAGTTTTTAATTAATTATTGATCGTTGGCAGGGATAAAACCGAGAAATCTAATGACTGTAGTTGCCTATACCATCAGTTTGATTTCTTTAAAATAATTTTCTAACTCCTACCTGGTTTGCTTCAGAAGGACATTATCAGATGACAAGCTTCTGTCACACCTGAGATGAGTCAGGTGGCTTTCCTGAGAGCTGAAGCTCTTCTGTAAAGATCTGACAAAGGATTTAAAAAAAAAAAAAAAAAAAAAAAAAATCTGTGCTTCATAGTTAATGAGAGGGAGGGTTGAATTCTCTGTAACCTGTGTTTTATCAATATTCTGGTGCACAGCTACAAGAGAGCTAGTTTCCAGGTGGTGTTAAAACACACAAATATCAGCTGAGTGATTATTTGGACTTGCCAAAGGCAGAGGAGTTGCCCTGTGGAAGGAAGCATTACACCGCTACTCATCCTATTCCTGACCAGGGCCATTAGTGATCCAAAACAAATCTATTTTCACACATTTGGAAAGTTCGGGGCTTCATCATAAAGGAAAGAGACTGCACGACATAAGGGAAAATGCACAGTTGCTTAGTGACTGGATAAGTACAAGACTTAAATGTAGCCGCTGCTCTGAAATTCATGGCATAGAATATTCTTAGTTTTTATTTTGTAAGAACTTACACTAATTTTTTCAAACCAGATGAAACTGAGTTTTCAGTAGTTCCCAGTGCAATGGGAAGTTCAATGAAAACACCTTTTAGATTTTTTTTTTTAATAAGAAATTAATTCTTCATAAAAGCTATTGTTTATCGCCAGTTTTCATACAAATAGCTATAGATGAATCCAGGCAGGATGTGAAGATTCATGATGGAAGCTCCATCTGTAGTTAGAACTTCACATTGTATACTTCCTGGAATACATGTGCTGTATTTTTATAAAACATCTAAGTACACTTTAGATGTTACCCATTAGTCCATTTTCTGAATATGGCATGATTATTCTCTACAATATAATGTATTTTCTAAGTAACTGAAGTGAGCAAAACACTCCAGTTAAAGACATGCCTTCTTAAATGCGGCTGTTTTGCTTTTGGTTGTTTTTGTCACTGTTTGAAATACATTATTTCTCCATTACCATTTGCAACATACTAACTTTTTTCTTTTTGTTTCTAATTTTACCACCATCTTCTTATTGTTGAATTTTGTATTTTGCTTACCTGTTTTTGAAAATGGACGTGTTGTTAGAACAACAGAGTAGTGTACAGGCACGGCTTTAGGCATACTTTGGCTATTGGAGCAGAAAACAAAAAAACACTGCTTTTTTGCAGGTCCTGCAAGAAAAGAAGGGCCCGTTTGTTTTGATTTGTTTTTCTTGGTAACTGAGTTATGAAAAAGCAGAACTAAGCATAGTTAATAAATCTGGTGTGTTTTCCTTTGTGCCCAGTATGAGCATCAAACCTTGGATGTAAACTGCTTCCCCTTGTCCTTAGGCATTCAAAATTTTCCATTTTCAATACATAGTCTTAAATATGTTTATGAAAAGTAGTTCTGAGTTGCTTTTTTTCCAACGTTTTCCAAGAATCATGGTCATTTCTTAGCTAAATTAAACAGGATTAAGTCATATAGTCGGCCACATATAAAGTATCATCTTTAAACATTAAATGTTTTTATTAGACCTTTCATAGAGAGAAATAGTTGGAAGCAAGTTTGCTGTTCTCTTAAGTATAAATTGCTTTCACCATTTTTTGATCATATTTGGTAAAGGAGAAAAGAGCAAACAAAATATGTGCTTGCCAGTTTGTATGCATTGTGTCAGCTTAATGCAATTAGAATATATTAAGTCATGAAATACGACGTATGATGGAAATGCTGACATACTCCAACTTTGCAAAATCTCTCAATTTCTTATCCAAAATGAAACTATAGATTACATCAGCTGTTCTATTTCTTGAGCATGTGTCAGTGAGGAAGCAAATTTTTAGATCATTTATGCAGTAGGAATGAGATTAAGTAGTACTTTTAAGACACTGTCTTTCATTCAGTCATCTTTGAACAAGCTGTATTTTGAGGTTAATTACAATTTGGTTACTTATGCAAGGAACAATCATTGATTTAAAGATATTTCTTTACTTTTGATTAAAAGAAATAACAATCCTAATCAGGCTAATATAGGGTAATGACCTTATGGGCATAGCTTCACATTTGCATTTTATTAGCTCATTTTGAGTATTCCCTTCTGTTGTAGGCATTTTCCGGAACTGTTATAGAAAAGGAGCCTTTGTCTCCCTCCTTAATACCACACCCAGTCATTGCTCACCCAGTCCTGCCTACCATTCTGGAGCGAAAATCAGAGGAAGTTTTGTCCGAAGCATCAGAAGAAACTACAAAGAGGATTTCAAAATTCAAAGCTGCCAGAATGCAGCAGACTAACTAGGTCCTGCCTCGCCAGCCGAAGCTGGAGTACTCTTGCCTAGTTTCACGTTTGTTGAGGTTATGTAAAACTCTATGCGTTACACCTAGCTAGTTAAAAGGGTGTCCTGTGTTAATTTGGCATCAGTTCTCTTTTAAACGTTTTTTGGCAACGTTAAAAAAAAAAAAAGTTCAGTGTTTGAACACTTGAGTGTTCATCTTATTTTGTCTTTTTCCCTGTTTCCTGTCAGCACCTTTGTATATGTTTGCCTTATGATAGCAGCACTTGGGTTCTTTTTCAAAAACTGTTCCTTACATACGTTGTTTTTGTGTTTAAACCTAAATACAGGCAGTTTTGTGCCAGCTGTGGTGTTCTACGTACCATATGGACCATTTTAAGGAAACTTTTCACATTTCAAATAGATTCACCAATTATATTGCATTACTTGCTTTAGCATTTTAAGACACACTTGTATTCACATTGTTGTAGGTTTTGCAACTAGGTGTCTGCTAAAAGTTTTTTTCCTTCTTTCAAACCTCTCTGATATCTCACTGTACAGATCTATAAAACGCTGGGTTCATGTACATTGCAGGGAAGTTTCTTTGATGGAAAAGGGTATTTTGTAAAATTAAATTTTCAGTAAAAAAGCTGTGAAGGTTGTGTGTTTTTTCTCACTTTACTACTAATTTGGAAACAACACCGAGAGGTTTTTATTTTGAACTTGGATTTCTGGCTTGAAGTGTTTACTACCACATGGACATAAAAGCAGTCCATTCTCTTCTGCCATTGTGTTTTAACCTCCTGCTAATGAATGTCCATGGAAATTGAATGCTCTTAAGGAGAGAAGCATAAACTCAGACTCTGATTACAAAATCTCCTAGTTCTTTTGTATACTCAGAAAACATTGTAATTGTCTTGGGAATGCCCAGAGGGAGTCAGCAGTAAGGAAAAATGTCTTAATGCTTCAACTGTATTTCAAAATGCAACAAGCACTGCAGCACTCGGGGTGCAGTTTTGTGTATCCTTCTCTTGTCCTGGCTTTAGGAGTCCCTGCCCAGCAGCTCCTGCCTGTCTTCTTGCCATCCTCTCCTTTGTGCTGACACAGCTTTTGTTGGGGCCACCCCTTGGGTGATAACAGGCGATGGAGCTGGGTTTAAAAAACAAACTACTGGGTTTGGGTTTGGATTTTTTTTTCCATAGCTGTGCGTGTTTTTTTGAAGCTAGTGAGTTTCCTCATCTCTTTCTCAGCACGTCTGTATCGGCACTGTTGGAGGGGTGATGTGTTGAGCAAGGACAAGGGGAAACGCTGGCGGAGGGCTTGGGGAGTTGGAGTACCTTAAACTGATGTTACTCTCCGGCTGACGTGATCAAACCACAGCCTAAAAAAGTGAGGGAAAAGGGCTTGGGAGGTGTAAGGAAGGATTTGCTTTTGGCCGCAGTTCTCTGGCTTTGTAAATACGCAGCCTGAGAGCCACCAGCATCTGGTTTTCCAAATCTTGGCCGTCCATGAAGAGGGCGTCAGCTAACGCCGTTTCCTCACCTCCCCCTAAAAGAACGGCGCCTTGCGCTCCTGTCCTTCGCTCTCAGGCCACAGCAGACTGGCTCGTAGTGCAGCTTCATGCGTCGAAACAATCACCAGCTCCCCCTTTCTCAACATCTTTTTCTCTCTGTGCCTAAAAGGGAGGTGGAGGCGTTGGGACTTCTTTTTCTACGGGGAGTTTTAAAGAAGGCTGTGCTCCATCTAACGCCGGTGGCCGTTCCCTGCTGCGTGTTTGGGAGGGTGGCGTGGTTTCAGGGAAGCGTCGGGGGCCGATAGCCGGGGTGCCTGCCGGGGGGAGCAGCCCGCCGAAGCCGCGGGGCTGCGTTTTCCCTGCGATACGGAGCAAGTTGTGTTTTGCTGAAATGAAAACTGAAGGGAAAGCTGTGCAGCCCTCCCGTGCCCAAAGCTCACCGGCTGGGAGGGGGCAATCTCCATTTTAAGCGGATCCTGAGAATCACGTTGAAAGTGTTAATGATTAACTTGATTCATGCTCAAATGCGGATTTTTTTTTTTAAAGCATATTGCATTAGTACTAAAATAAGCCATCAATGCCAGTCCACCCTCTATTCACGGCTAAATATTTAAAGGAGGTTATTTATAGCTTCTTTAATGAATTCTTGGCTAAACAAAATGAAATTATGTCCTAGAAAAGTAGAAGCTATTTTGTAACCAGAACAGTGCAACTGTAAAATATAGTTCCATGAATATGTATTTTAAATAACAAGGGGTTGAGATCCAAGACTACCAGACATGGATAATTAGAGGGAAAAGGAGAGAAAGAAAGGGGGGGAGCGAGAGAAACCCCTTTAAAAAGATTTATTTAGATATCTTCTGAAATACTTCCCTCTTCTAGTTACTTCAACAAAACCAAATGCCCCTTGTCACAATAGATCAGTTTCAAATCAAAATTAATTCTTTGCTTGTTTTCTTTTTCTCCCCTCCCCTTTTTTCACATCCCTGCTCACGGGAAAAAGTAGGATAAATGCACCTTGGGTTTTAATGAATTATGGCCGCGGTTCAGGGAAGCATCCTTACTCAGGAATGCACTTTGGCATGTGCTTATGTCTCAAAAGATTTTGCAAAGAAGAATGGATTTAACCGCATGCTTAAAACTAAGCACATGAGCGTTTTCCCTAATAGGGAGCCTGAATGTGTCTGTGCCCTTTTTGCAGTGTATTTAACTGTCGGAGGGTTTGCAGGCTTCGGTCTCTTCACGTGGGCTTTACCAGTAGATTCACCCCGTGGTGCCTACAGCAGGAAGAGATGGCTGTAGGATTTCTGGAGAATGTTTGCAAAGGCTAAACAAAAACCCAAATTACCAAAGCAGATCAAAACCCAGGCAGAGTAACACTGATCAGGTGAAGGCCCGCCTCAGTGAGGACTTAAAATTTGCTTTTTGTGCAACGCTGAAGCCGACAAGTTGGATGCCGATGACCAGCAACGCACAGGTGAAGCAAACACCAGGATGAAGTGACGGTGCCCCACAGTTCAGGCATGTTGGGTTCCTGGTAGTAAGTTAATCCGTTGATACGAATGTCTTGCCCCCGATGCCGCAGTTGGAGTTTTTATTCACTTAAATAATAGTAAGGGTACAGTTTAATCGGTTTCTGAAACACCCGTGGTGGCTTTTCCTGCTGCCCCCGCCGGAAGGGCTCCTCGCCTGCTGGGGAGCGCTGCGGAGGGCTCCGGGCGCGGGGCTGAGGAAGGGGCTTTTGGTTCTTCCCGGTGCTCCGCGAGAGGTTGGAAGGACGTGGCCCGGCCGGGGCTGGGGCAGCTTTG
>NW_010510798.1:0-1363 GCF_000687285.1 Phaethon lepturus
CAGGGTTTTGTGGGTTGTTTAGTGTGTTTTTTTTGGTGTTGTTTTTTTTTTTTTTCCCCCTAAACAATTCAAAGTGAGGGGGGAAAATAACTTCTTCCGATGCAAATGAACATCTCTTTAATTTTAAGAGAGACTCTTATTTTGCAGCAGTGTTTTTTGTTGCCTCGCTATTGAACTTTGAAAATAGCGTGGCGGGGGAAGGCAATAATGAAGGGTCTCGGAGGCTTAAGATTTAGTTAAGTGAGTGACTCAAGATGGCAAGAAGAAAGTTAGTTACTTAGTTAATTGAGAATTATTCACCTTCTGAGATCGGCGCAGCAGTTTGTTCAGATGACAGTGCGAACTTGGGGCGGGGGGAGGCAGGAGGCAGGCAGGAGGCAGGCAGGGAGACAGGCAGGGGAGGAGGCAGATTTCACTTTTTTTTCTCTTTTTTTTCTTTTTTTTCTTTTTTTTCTTTTTTTTTTTTTTCCCCAGGACAAGTTAAATTGCAGCTGAAGGAGAGAGGTCAGTATCTTTTCAAATCAATCTCTCTGTCTGTCTGCCTATGTCCCCATCTATTCCGTATAAAGGGAAAAGCTCCAACTTTGTTCCTCCATCTGTTCTGTATCATCTGCAATCGACAGTTCTTTAGATTGCAGGCACTTTTACTCCCGATGAAGTGAAACTTTAAAGGTGTACAGTCACTTATCTGAAATAGGGAAAAAAGGCAAGTCGTCTTTTCCAATCTTACAGGAGAATTGTCTCTTCCCGTGCGACTGTTAATTTTCTCTCTCTTTTTTTTTTTTGTCTCATTTTCAAATTGTAGTTGACAAGTTTTATTTAAAAAACACTTTACAAGCCACCACTTAATGCATTATTCACATTTTTTAAAAATGCTTGAAAGAAATCACGTTAATGAAGAGAACATTTGTAGTAATTTGGTGATAATTATCAGAATCACCAAATATTCGCAAAGGCTTTAACATTACGTGTTGGAAGAAAAGCAAAACACATTATTTTAATAGTCTGATATGCAAACTATGGACCATTCAATTACATGGCTTAATAATGCATACATGATGTGATCTTGTTATTGGGATAGAAAGGGCTGCAGTAATTCACTCCAAAGACCAAGTGTGCTCTTACATCCAGTAAAATCCATTGCCATGGATCAGGGGGCCCTGCCAAACTACATTTAAGAGAATAAAAATTAATGACTGAGAATTTGAGCGTTAAATTAACATTAATTATATGACCTGCCTGCTGGAAAGATTAAATTTCTTACGCCCTAATTAGATAACGTCTCCTCATACATCAAACAATTTCCATTTCCAGATTTCAGGATTAAAATGCAGACTGGAGAGGCCAGGCTTGTTCGGTCGCC
>NW_010510799.1:0-1208 GCF_000687285.1 Phaethon lepturus
AATGTAAAGTGTTTTCTTGCTTTTTTACATTATTTTAAGATGCCTCGCTCATCTCCTCCTATTCCTAACTTCCCAACTCCTTAAGATTGAGGTAACTAGCACATTTCCTCTTCTCCCCCACACCATCCCTTGGTACCATTACATTTGGTTGAAGAACTCCACCCAACATCTGAACCAGCATTACTGTTCTGCGCCCACAAATTTTTCACCTTCTTTCTCTGTAAACATTTTAGGGTTCTTGAAAGAGGTGGGCTGGGTTCAGCATAGGTCCTGCAGAAGCTCATTTGCTGTATCTAGTCTACTTGATAACGTCTGCTGCTACATTATTTCTGTAGGGCTAGCTCTCAGTGTCACCTGCTTCAGCATGGTCCCCAAACTACTAAATCCAGGAGATCTTTGATGTTAGTACTTCTCACCAGTGAAATGTACATCACTGCTTGGTAACTTGCTTGAGTGAGCTGACTGATTGAATCCAGTAGTGTGTTACTGAGAATTATACACACAGAGACGTGCAAAAGGCAGGATCATCACTCTATACCCCATCCATTTCCGAAAGACAGAAGATTCCTTTCACTTGTCTCCAAATGGTTGCATGTTTGATTGTTATTATGCAAACTCGGCACTCAAGATCATAGCACTATTGTGGGAAGGATTTGCTAACAGAGACATATGAGTTTTTGGAATTGTCTTTTAAGGGACTTGCAGGCTTGGGGAGAGGCCAGCACTAGATATGTTCACAGTTTTCTCCTGTGAAAGGTAACTAAATGCCTGTCTCACAAAAAATGGACACATTGCCTAATTTTAAGTTTATAACGATAAATAACTAAATAACAGTATTTATTATCATTATTAAGAAGAAACATGTCTGTTTCAACTCCAACAATTCAAATCCAATTGTTTCTAACTGCTGATTCTAACAAGAAAGAACAATGCTGAGTTAAAAAGGTTCCTACTGATAATGCATTTTCATGCTTATAATCCCTAAGAATCTAAATCCCTTTTTGCTCATTCAGTGCCACGGGCTTTCATGGTTTAAAGCACTATAGCTTATAATTAGCTAAGCTGTGTCAGATACATGACAATCCTCCAAGGCCAGCCTAAACATAATAAGAACTATGCTGGTTTGTTCCTCATTAATATGAAAAAAAAAAAAAAGTGGTGGTTTTTACTTCATTTATCAGTCTGCAGAGCTCCAGATTTCCTATTTA
>NW_010510800.1:0-6587 GCF_000687285.1 Phaethon lepturus
GAGAAGCCTCCGCGGCCCGGGTGGCGCTGAAGCGGGCGCGGGAGAAGGCGCAACAGGGCCGGCGCCCTGGGCAGAGCACAGGACGCTTTGGCTGGGGGACTCGGCCTGCGTTTCCTCCGGTACCGCTGCGCGGAGCGGCCGAGAGCGACAGACGCGCACCGAACACTGGCACCCGCTGTGGTACCCAGGCACCTGCCCCAGGCCAGCGCTGCAAACACCTGCATGGCAGAGGTGCTGGAGCAGCCACGGAGCAGGCTGCAGACTCAGAGAAACACCGTGCAAGTATCTTGCATCTGTTTTAACCGAGATGACCCGAGTCCTGCACGCTGGGTTGAGATGGGACAGATCACGTCACACCCAACACCATGGGCCTAACCTAAGGCATGCTAAAGGAATAGAAAAAAAACCTACAAAGCAGAGCACAGTAGTTTACGACACAGTCAAAAAGAGGAATAAAGAGAATGCAGAGAAGGAGCAACTGGATGCAAGAAAGGCAGGACCAGAACAGACGTTAACACTGCACAGCCTAAGAGCTCAGTATCACACACAAGGGGCTACCTTAAAAGAATTCCAAGTACCTTATTTTAATTTTTTGACATGGTAAAAGTTTACATACTTTCATCTGGCAAAGAGAGCCGAACAAATTAAAAGGAATCGATACAAAGAAACACAAGGGGAAGCGCTGCTCCCAGACAGCAGCTAGAACACAGTTGGTTTGTTACTGAATATTTATTAGCAGGAAGACTAAGAGTTGACTTACTACAAACAACAACAGAAGAGTCTATAGCAAGGGCCAGTGGCCCTCCACACTCTGGGAAAATCCCTGGGAAACCAGCAAGAGACAACATGGCTCTTAGGTGTGGAAGCAGAAGAAACAAAAACAAAGTAAAAAAAAAAAAGGGGGGGGAGAAAGTTCATTCCATTTGTCACTGTTGTTACAATGAGGTTAACACAACTATTAAGGCTACTGCACAATAATATATGGGTGTAACAGCAAGACCTGGGAAACAGCAAGGTTCCTGAAACAAATGATTTAAAGTTCCCTGAATAAGGGACTTAAGTAGAAATACTATAAATAAGAAAATTTTGGAGCCTGCAGTGTTATGGGCCCACTTGCCACACACAAAAACTGACGCAACACAACCAGTCATTTCCAAAGGGGTTTGTAATGGACCATGAAATGTTCCGGTGGCTTAGAGGAGTCACCAGGCACATGAGCGTGCCCTTTGCAGGGGAAAGGCTACAAGGTCTGCAGTGGTACCAGGCAGGTATCAGCCATCCTCCCCCCCAAGCACCAACTGTCACAGCTGGCCTGCTCTGCCCAGGCAGCAGGAAGCACTGCCAGGAGACAGCGGTCTCAGTCTACCACATGCAGAGACTACCAGGACTTTAGTATCAGACCTCCAGCCCCTCCCTTCTCTCAGCCTGGGCAAAAGCATCTCATGCTGAAAGGGCACTAGGACGTATGTGCAGTAACATTGGTTTTAGCCAAGAAAGTGGCTCTATTCAAATCACAAAGAGGAGCAGAAGCCACCTGAGCTCACAACCAGCCAGGACAGCAACCAGCCCTAGTTTCAAGCACCACCTCGTGCTCCGCACTGATCTAGCCAGAACTGACAAGGCAGAGACAGATGGGGCAGGCTCTGCGGAGTCAGAAGAGAGCCAGCAAAGGAGTGCAGACCACTCAGCGGCACTGGAGCGTGGCTGCTGCCACCAGCCCAGACAGGGCAGGTTCCTCTACCTTTGCAATGGATCAGTGCTGAGCACTGACGGCAGAAGGGCCCAGCTACAGCCAGCAGTGAAGACAGCAAGCTTTACCACCACTGCACCATCACCTGGGTGGGCTTGCTCTCATGCTGAAGACTGTCTGCCCCATTCCCAGAGACCCCAGTGAAGCCTCCAGCCAAGAGACAGGACAGGACAAGGGCTTGGTCTCTAGTGTCATTCCTACTCAGGTAGGAAGAAAGGCATGAAGGAATGTTCCTGCCTGGCCGGTGCTCTCACTCTGCAGTAGCCTCTAGGGCACCCCAAAGCAGCACGGCCTTCTTATTACCAGTTACTAGAGGGAGGGAGAGCTCCTGAGACCTGAACAAAACCAATCACAAAACTGGGCGAGAATTTCTTTAGAGTTTAACTAAGAATGCGATACTATTTCCAGCCAGTTTCCCATCTCGATAGTCACGTAACAAACCAAGGCAATGACGGTCTTTAGTTGACTGAACAGTTCTCAAGTTCTAACGTTGACACTTAATAGAGGGTCTCAGCATTGCTGCTCCGAGGCCTCTTGATCTTCTCAATGTTTTTAAGGATCATGTCATGCAAAGTGACCTGCAAAAAGGGAGAACAGGACTCAGACAAACGAAGTCATCCAGTGTTCAGCTGTCACAACGAGCACTGGCTGAAACAGCAGCACAGCTCACCTTGGCACCACCCTCAAACCCTGCGTGCCATCACACACTTAGTTACGGGCTTCTTTCAGCCAGACTTTACAAGAAGCCACTGCATGTAACACGAAAAAAGAGAAGATTTCTTTACAGATCCCAGGAATGGCTTGTACTGTATGAAGAGTTTAGGATCACAGGTTCCCACAGAGGTGGAAGGAATGTTTTGTGCTAGCCTCCTGTAAACACTCAGTTGGAAACACCTGCCCCTCTGGACGATGGCGGAGAGGCAACAGTTGCCCTTTTCATTAGAGCCAAAGCAGAGTGGAGGAGGAGACAGGCTTCTTGCCAGGACTAGGTGTACTCATAGGGAAAAGGGAGAGCAGCAGCAGGGTCAAAAGGGCTCTGTGCACTGCTGTGGAGGAAACCAGTATGAGCTCCAGTTTTTCACTTACATATTGATTCCTCAGCTCTGAAATGATCAGGCGCAGACTAATGTACTCCTTCTCATCGATCTCTGTCACTGTGCGGCGGTAGTCCTCCTACAGAGAGCAGACGCATGGCTGAGTGGCCTGAGCTCAACTGTGCCTCCCAAATACCAAGTGAAGGTCCTACCTTTTACAAAGGAATCCCCCCTTCAGTTTGTTCTCCTCTAATGCAGATGTCCTGCATCCTTGTATGTTCCCCCCTCCTCCCCCAGGACCCTCAGCTCAAAAAGGACAGTGAT
The DNA here is from genome assembly GCF_000687285.1 of Phaethon lepturus. Taxonomy (NCBI): domain Eukaryota; kingdom Metazoa; phylum Chordata; class Aves; order Phaethontiformes; family Phaethontidae; genus Phaethon; species Phaethon lepturus. The sequence continues at coordinate 3,109 of NW_010510800.1, forward strand.
GAAGTGGCCCAGAGAGTCCCAAAAAGCAGCAGCATGTAATGTGTAAATCTCCACTTCCCCATTTACTTACCACATGAGGGTACTTAGCTATTTTGGAAACCAATTTTGCTCTTGTGATATAATATCTAGTAGGAAAAGGGAGAGACTAAAGGTCAGATAAATAGCACCAAAATTTTCTTCAGTCCAAGCTGCCTTAGAAAAGCTGGGCGACCTTCCCCAAGCACTTTACTTTTCCCAAGAGGATCCCAAAAAAGAGGTCTGTTCTTGCATGCCTACCTAGAAATCTGGTCCAGGTAGGACGCTGCCTCACTCTCCACAGTTCGAAGCTCAGCAACTGTTTCCTCCTGCAGGGAGGACAAGGAAGCCATTAGCTTCATACAACTGCAGCTGGCCTTCAGGGCTCTGAAAGTGACATGTCTCAGCAACACCATGTCAAGCTCAGGTTTGGGTTTTAAAACCTAAACCAACCCCATGACTACAGCTGCTGGATACCATCAATGAAAGATTCAGAGGAACCCAAGATCCATGTCCCTGGAACACAGCTCTCTTATGGCAGGACATAGAGCCAGTGGTGCCTTACCTGAATAGAAACACCAAAGTTGTTTCCATCTTCTATCCTGGGGATGAGAAGCTGCACCCACATTTTGACCTGTGGCGGAAAGATCACAACGCTGATCAACACCAACATCTCCCCAGAGACCTCTCTCAAAAGTTTTACCAAAAGGCCACCAGGACCCTGCCTTTGCCATGCAGTTCATGATAAACTCCTGCAGGTCCTTCGTGCTCATGCAACACTTCTGAGAAGATCATTTCCTACATGGCTGGAATACCACACAAGCCAGCACAAGCACAGCTTCCCATGGGAAGCACTCATACCCACCGTATTACACTTTTCAATAAGCAGCCTGATTTCTGGTTTCACTTTCTCAATGATGTCCACCAGCTGCTGGTTGCTCTTCAGCATCCCATTGGGCATCACAAACACTTTGGTACCTAGCGGCAGAAGAGGAAAACACCTCGCATCAGCAACACGTAGGAACAGCTGTGCTAGGGGATCAGACTGAAGGTCCACCCGAGCATCTTATCTCCCGCAAAGGCTAGTAGTGGACAGTAGACAGGCTATAGCTAACCTGTGGGGAAGAGGAAATTTGACAGGGGATAACAGCAGTTACCACAAAGGAAGGAAGAAAGAAAAAGTGGAGCAGAGACAAGAGCTGAAGAGCTCTAGGCCGCTGAGGCTGGGCAGAAAGGATTTTCCTGATGCACATGTACAAGCTGTTTCTGCCTCAGCTTAATCCAAAGCCTGGTATCTTCCTCCAGACAAGGAGAGCTTTCAGCACAGAGCCACAGGGAGATCAGCTGCCTCTGTCAGCAGGCCAAGCTCAAGCAAGTACTACTTATATCTATCAGGGAAGTCCTAATTATGCTTCTAAGAGCTGGAACCTGACTCCTCCACAACAGAACATCCGCAGGTCTGGCTCTGAGAGATTGTGGAGACAGTCTTACATGAACAGCAGCTGCTGTCAGGACAGGGCAAGTGGGGTGCATGTGATTTCATACCCCTAAGGCATGGTGCACCGGTTCAGGGGGCAGGCAGCAACACAAGAGACTTGGGGACTCTTACCCTGAAAGGTCTCTTCGCGGTCTTCCAGCTTCCTCTTTTTCATATTTGGCTAAAATATATAAAACGTTTTACTCACAAACTAGTCATAAGCTACAACAGCGTTGCAAAGGAAATAAGGAAAACTTTAGAGCCTCTGCTATGCTCCTGATTTCTAAGCATCCTTCTTTAAAACCAAAGGAGGACTGCAGAGTACAGCATTACCTCCAGCAGACTTCCCAGACTCAAGAGGCCAATTCCTAAAAGACTTTGGGAGAGCCATAGCCTGTTATTAAATAAGAATATCCTACTCCAACACAGAGCAAGCCATGCAGTTTTAATTAACAGAAGTAAGGATCACAGCCAAGAGAGTAACCTTACCCCGTCCAGTCCATCATGGCTGTTTGTGAGAAGAATTGGGTCAGGCACTGGGAGGTTCATGTCCGAATGGATCTGAGTGAGATCATGAATATTCAGGATAGGCTCCTGGAAAAGAAATCAGATTTGTTATTTAATTATGAACTAGCAAATTCTGTCACACCAAACACAATGAGAGCACAAAAGATTCAGCCCACCCTCTTATCCAACTATAAAATAAGGATAAATGAAAAAAAAAAAAAAAATCTAACAATAGGCCTGTCATGAAAACTCCCTCCACCCAAGAACAGCATGCCAGCTCCAGACTGTGATCAAAGCTATCAAGTGTCTGCAATGCTGGAGTCCCTGTGAGACCAGCGGAGCATTGCGAAGGCCAGCCCAAAGTTGACAAATATGTAAGAAAGATAAACGTGGTGATCACACAAAGAAAACCGGAAAAGGAAGCACCCCCTCTAGAGCTAACAGCACTCAAATGCACTCAAGCAACCAAACCACTGCTTCGTGTCTTTGTAACAAGGTGAAATACAGAAGAAAATATACATGACAAGACCTGCCATTCATTTTCAACACATAGCTTGAAAATTAAAAAAGATACAGAGAACAACATATACCTTACCTTCAGGAACCCATCGAGTTCTAACAGCTTCTTTGGGAAAAAGTTTGCCACCAGGTCTTCAGCCTGAGAGAGAAAGAACAGACACGATGATGTGAAACAAAGCGGTGAGGTTCCCGTCAGCAGGCAAGAACACCAGGGAAATCAACTGTCCAAAGCCAGGAAACAAGAGAGAACACTAGTTCTGCCTGCTGCCAACCATCATGCTAAGCCAAGGTGAGAAGATGCCAGGAGAGCCATAAGGCTACGTAACCTCAACTCCAGTTGGTGACTGAAGCTCTGAGCACTGCTGAACTTCCAGGAGAGGCTCAAATCGCAATCAAGTCTGTCAGAAAGATAGCCAAATGGCCTCTTTCCTGTCCTATCACATTCTGGGCAGTGGCAGAAGGATACTCACCTCACTCGTGATCCGCTCCCTGAAGGAGTCAACCTGCAGAAGGAAAAAAGCAACAGTTCAGTGTCACTCTCAAAAAGGAGGGCTCAGCACAAGCCAAGCACTGTGCCCTGCAGCTACGGACTTCTGCTACAGCCTGAACCGTGGATCTCTGCAGGTACAGCTCTCATCCTCATGAGAAATGTCTGAGAGTTGGAAGAGCCTACAAACACTGAGCGCAGCTGCAAGAGGACGCCAGAAGCAGCTCCTCGACTGTCTCGCCTGCACGCGCTGGACTGACTCCTGACTCAGGAGGACAGTCCAGAAGCGCGAGGAAAGGCCCAGAGCAATGGGGGGGCGGGGACTGAAAACAGAACAGCTCCCGCCCGAGCTGGCTGCAGCATGGCGTGCCGCAAGGAAGATCCATCGTGCCGGACACGGGCAGCCCGCGCCTGGGCCAGCGGCCACCCTTCTCCAGGGAACCACTCGGGGGCGGCCGCAGAGCAGCCCCATCC